>NW_024403301.1:0-17539 GCF_007990345.1 Gossypium hirsutum | reverse complement strand
TATTCATTCCAAATGTTTCTCATTAATTAATTTTCACCATTTCTGTCCATTTCTATTCATTTGATTCAACATGCAATTCATTTATGGTTTTAACGAGCTAGCGGAGGCACCAATTGTACGTATGTGATTAGGACTTAAATGATTTATAATTAAGTTCCAACTTTTCGCCGATTAATTATAAACTCATTTAGTTACAAAGTCAGTCCACTATAGTATCATAACTGAGCTCTCCCCAATGACATACCATTATGCAGGCAACTCGATCATTACTCGTCCAATCATCTTTTCATAAGTGTATTATCCTTATATGATATCCATAATCTCTTTAAGATAAATCCACTCTCCCAATATTATCCTATTTTATCTCATGGTAACCATTACATCTTCCTTCATGAAAGTCAATTACTATCAAATAATAATCAAGTCATTCATTACAAAGAGAATGAGTCGTGGCCACGTTTACTTTTCATCAACCATGTAATGCCAATAAGGGGATATCATTTACCCGTGTCTCGGACTATGAATTCCTCTGTTGTGAATGACTTTACATACTGCAAAAGTTGTATACCAATGCGCTAGCATTCAATTCCTTATCTATTTGAACTTAGATTTTTACTTACATCAAAGTATACAAGTCACGCATACATAGTCCGTCATCCACTTAAGATTTAGATATTTCACACTATGAACATCATAAGTGAGTAAATCCATAAACAGTTCAGGATCTATTCTTCTTGAGTCTAGCCTGATGTACTATCAGTCCAGTCAGTCACATATATGTCTTTATCTTTTGAGAGTCATTCGCTTCGATGCCTAAGACAAGGAATCTCCTTAATTGGACTTGATAGACGACATATTAATCTTTCAATAAGTTTGATCATTTCCAAGTAGACTAAGGACATGTTTAGGTTCGTCTACTAATACAAGTTATTTTTCCGTATTACGATCTGACCACGTAATACCGTTCAGTGTTAGTTGAAACATTAGACAACCAGTGAGCTAATATTTGCTTCTATTTTACTTTGCATGCAAAAACCTCGTGAGGACATTATACAAAGTATATTAACGTAACCCATGAATTATTTTATTAAACAATGTGTTAGAAAAAAATTACAAGTGTACATAGACAAAAATAATAATTAGTAATCATTGTTGTGTGATCGGTTGCTTTGATCAAAGAACCCATTTCGATATTTGCACAAACAATAAAAATTTTAATCACCAACTAAAAATTAAAATTAAAATAAATTACCGTAACTCATATTTTTTAAACTAAAATTTAAGAATCTTTATTAAAAAAAATATAAAGATAAACACAAATCAATTGTTGCAAACAACCTATCCCCGTAATTAATTTTTCCCATCCCATTTTTGTAATTATTTAATTATTTATATTATTTTTAGAATATTAAATATTAAATCTAAAAATTATATGTAAATTATTATAATATACAATTATTTTTTTTGGTCTCAATTCTTTTCCTTGAAAACAATTTTTTAAGAAAAATATGACCAATGCCGCTTGACACGCCGACGATACCATTTAAAAAATAATTTTTTTTATTTTTTCCCATCGTGTTTACTCATATTTCACAAGTATTTTAAAATATATATATGAGTATTGCTTGATACAGTAGCAACACTAATAAAAAAATCTTTTTTTTTAAATGTGATAATTAATCAAAAAGGATAGATGGTGCCGCCGATGTGTCAGGGGACAATGGTGTGAATTGTAGCAAATAAACCATTCTCGTAATTAAATTTTCCCATCCTATTTCGTAATTAATTAATTTTTTATATTATTTTTATAAAAAAGCCTTGAACTTCTTTAATATTATTTTCTTGTAAAAGCAATTTAGGAGGAGGAATAGGCAACTAAGACGGCAGGAAATTCCAAGATGCCAAATCAACACCATGTAACTTTTTTGAAGAGTGGGTACATTTGCTTTGCTTTGCTTTGCTTTTCATCATTCAACACATTTCTATTCCTTGCCCTATTATTCATCATGGAGATTCTCAAATTATTCATGTACATTGAGTAAACCAAACCCACGTAAGGAGCAAAACGGAATAAGCCGAACCAAATTTTCAATTCGAGTTTTAGTTGGAAATCTTTTTCTAATTGAAATGCTTCGAATTTTATTTCCTTTAATTTTTTCACATAATTATCTTCTTTCTTCAATTTTGTATATCTTATTACTTTTAATTTTTTCTATTTCTATTTCATTATAAAAATATTAAAAATTAAATCAAACAAATTTAATGAACTCAAAAAATATTTATTTTCTTACATGGTCAACATACAATTTCCATGTCTTCTGCTATTCTTAAGAGATATATATCAATTAAAAATTCAAATAAATATCATAAAAAAAAGTAAAATTATCAATTTGTTTTTTAAATATTAATGAGTTTAGGTTTTTAAGAGTATTAAGTTTTTATGGGTATTTGTGTTTAAGGTTTAAATTTGAGTTTGCATATATAAATGGGTTATGTGCTTTAAGCCTTATAGTTTATTCAGTTTAAAATGTCAAAACCGAACATGAAAATTAATTAAAGTGAAAATTTTAATTTTTTCAATTCAATTTGATTCATTTTGTTTTTTTTCTTTTATTTAGAAATTTTTTGCAAACCCCTACTCATGCCATATGAATATTTATTTTATTTAATCACATGTGCTATTTTCCGTTTTATAATCTAATACTAATCCTATTCGGACCACATTAATCTTCCCAATAAAAAAATTTAAGATTCGAATTTTTGATTCAAATACTTAGAGAAAAACTCCACTTCTTTCAACCACCATTAATAATAGCGTAAGTCATGTAAGAAATATTTTTGGGTTGAACTTACTCTTTCAATTGGAATTTTACAGGAAATGTTGGAAAATAAATTAAAAACTCTTTGCTACTTTAACATAATCCGATACCCAGACATGTTTCAGTAATGGGACAAGCATATAACTACAGTACGATACACTTTCTGTACCTTAATTAATTATATTTAATAATGCAAATTCCCCCACTCTATTCCCCAACATATCCAACCTTTACTCAGGAAATTAGTTATGGAGTCGTCAGTAGGTTTTACCAGGAGAGTAAAATAGAAAAGAATCTGATGCAAGTGGTGGTAAGCTTTAAGTCAAAACTTAGCTTAGATGATGACATTATTATCCCATGGGGTCAACCCAACAATCTTGTCATTACAGACAACAAATGATTCTTGATCTGGTTCTTTTACGTTAAAAAATCCAGCATAATAATTTCTGTGTCGGTGAAAATTAGCAGTCAAACATAGTGGTGCAATTAAGATTCGACAATTATACTAATTTTGTTTGAAAACTTTTATGTTAGTTTTTCTCAAGTAGTGATATCTGTATATTTATATAATATGGGTATTATAAATTTTATGTATGTAGACACGTAGCTTACTCTAGACTCAACATGTGTTTATAAGATCTTATGTACGTGTAACCTCGCAGGAGAGTGAGCTTGACCTGCGAGTTCATTACAATTCGGCCCAAATCCATTTGGGCTTTGGGAGTGAGCTCGACCTGCTAGCATGGCCTACGAGCTGGTCCTGTGAGCTCATTACAATCCAACCCAAATCCATTCGGGCTTTTGATTGATGATGATAATTTTCCTAACAATTTCTCCCCCATCTAGTTGATAGGAGAGTCATAAAGTGACTCTGGTTGGAACCTGATTCGGTTAAAATAGGGGTGACATAAATGTAGCTTACTGAATACGTTTTATATTTCATCATATGCCAAATAACTCACCACGTGTAGAGAAAAACAATACAACTGTTTGTAACTAATTATCTTTTTACTTTTGGGCATTTGAACCATTGAAGTGTGCAGAGAAACCCTTTCAAAAGGGGAGGGGGTTAATTGACCCTTAGAAATCATATTGTCCCAATTCAAAATTTTGAAGAAGAGCCATAGCCGAGAAGGATAATTTTAGAGGTAATCTTTGTAAAATTTTCTTCACATTCTGAACTTTCTTTCTATTTTTGCTAATAAACCATGGCTAGAACTAGAGGTACTGGTCGCCAAATCACGGGTAACCTTTCACAACATCAGAATACAAGAGATGTTGTAGAAGCCAAAAAAGTATGTTTGCATGAAAAAAGTGGAAGGGATGAATTGTATCCTAGCCGTATGAGGGATTCAAATCCCAATTTTGTGTATGATTTTTTAATTCCCAAAGGATCATACCGATTAAGCAACACCATCAACAACAGTTTCTTACTTCCGCTACATGTGTTAGAAGCGGCTTTTCATTTACCGCTTCATCCCTTCTTTCGTCATCTTCTTGATGATTACAAAATAGCTCTCTCCAAATTGTTTGGCTTATCTTGGTGGTTTGATCTAAAATATTTCATAGAATGTAGTCGACGTAATGAAGTGCCGCTGATCGTTGTATTTCATTGTTTATTCCAACTAAAGGCTCACAACCAAGGGGGCTTGATAAGCCTGTTCTATTTCACTCCTCGCGAAGGTGTGAAATCCATCGTCACCAAAAAGTATACTAATCTTCGTCCTAATCGTTGCAAATATATACAAGTCAAATATAAGCTTAACGGAAGTTTTGATTTCCCAACTAAGTGGTCACTGCCTGACAAAAACATATGCACGGGGAGGTGAGATATAATATCAGAGGAAGGTTGGGGCCAATATTATTGACTTTTCCAGGGTGGTGTGCTTGATTTGGAGGAAATATTGACTGTTAGAAATGTTATTCAATATTTCCTGTTAAACTTGAGCCTTAATGGATGGAGACAAGTTGATGTAGATGCTGGGACAAACACCATTAATCTTGTTCTTGTACAGTTTGCATGGCCTAACGAAACTGCAGGGGAATAGGAACGAGCCTAAGAATTATGTTTATTATTTTTGTAAACAAAAGCCTCATTCATGGTATTCGCAAACTTCAACAAATATAAAGTGTGATGCAAATCCTTTATGCTAACTTCTGGTGCTGATATACAAACTATTCGCGATGCAAGCATAACTCAAGGTATTGAAGA
The DNA here is from genome assembly GCF_007990345.1 of Gossypium hirsutum. NCBI lineage: Eukaryota > Viridiplantae > Streptophyta > Magnoliopsida > Malvales > Malvaceae > Gossypium > Gossypium hirsutum. Next base: position 12,508 of record NW_024403301.1, on the reverse strand, counting down.
TAGTTCTAAGGAATCCACTAGCTTATTAAGAGAAATTGACGAATACATGGACGTATGCTCATATATGCAAAGTGTGCGAGGTGGACCTTCTGGTGTCACTATTGGAGATGATAATGCAAGCAATAAAAAGAAACATAAAACTGCTATTGGAGTTGTTAACATTGTTCTAAGTAGCGAAGACAAAGGCAGTCCACAAGGAGAGCACCGTCAAAAGAGATGAAGCGATCGCACTGAAGTTCCTGATGACGTTGCTCCTATCTCTATAGCTCCTGCTGAAGTTTTCCTTTTGCTACTTCTCCTTTTAACTGTCTATCACCACCAAGGACAACTGTCAACCGTACTTTTGGAATTACAATTGATCATGGCCCCCTGGTGGTTTTGTGAAGTTTAATATTCCTGGTGGTGGTACGGGGACATTGTTCCCTTAGCGCGAGCAGCTTAGTGTAAATAAGTTTCCCTTCAGCCCTAGTGAAGTAGTGAGGCAATGGAATTCTCTCTTGCTTGAGGAGACAAAAGGGTTTTTCTGTCCAGGTGAATTTTCTGTGAACATCAGGAAGCCTTCACTGTAAGAGTTGGCAATCTCTTTGCAAGTGATGCTAAATGAAGCTTGTGTTGCTAGCTTAGGCCTTGTTAAGGATCTTAAAAAGACAGAGATTATGAGAAGGGAAAATGAAAATATGTATCAGTCCGCTAGGAGAGCACTGGAATAGGCACACGAACATTATGCTATTTGGCTAAAGAAAATAAAAGATTGTCAAAAGAAAACCAAAGGTTGTGAGATTGACTCGCTATTGTTGAAAAAGAGGTGGAGAAATTACATGGAGTGATCACTGGTGAGCGAGTAGATAAACTAGTGTCAGAAGTTGGCTTAAGGAAGATGGATGGGGAGTATAAAATTGTGGTGGCTAACTTAAATAAAAGCCATGAGGAAACTATGGAGAAATACAAGAGGGAAGCTATGTAAAGCTTACAAGAATACCTGTCAGATTTGAAGGCTAAGTTTTTGTTACATGCTCAAATAGTTGGTTGTCCTTTTGACACTCGAAGAGTAAACTTCAATGCTCTTAGCGAGCTAAATGGTAGTGATAAGGATTTCGATGTCTACTTTCCCTTCGGAACAACTCGGAAGGAATTTGTAGCAAAATGGAAAAACTCACCAAATTTTTTCCTCGTTGGCGATCTTGTTGAGACAAGCTCTACTCATGAAAATATCACTGGCGCCAACGTTGTTATCTTGAATGAAGGCCAAGGAAATGAACGCGAGGGGCATGATGGGGAAGAAGATGAAATGTTAATTGACCTTTTAGAAACAAATAACAATTCATGATTTGATTGTCATTGTTGTATTTTGTTTATTAACTTTGAATGAAAAATGAATATCTTGGTTTGATCTTCATTAATGTAGCGATGTGTTTAGTTGTTAACTTATTGTAAACAGTTGCATAACCATATTGCTAACATAAAAATGCATTAAGTAACAAAAGTTACCAAGATGAATAACTTTAAAGAAATCATTCATAACTTTGAATTCGTTTTACTTGGATAATGACTTGAGGTCACTAAATCCTTGTTGATATAAACGTATGCTAACGGTGTATTTAGAAGTTGCGTTCTTAAAGCAACAAATTCAAATAAACTTAGGTTGTGATCTTAAATAAACTAACCTTTGTAATTTAGTTGTGATCGTAGGTCATCGAGTAGTTTTAGGAGTTGCGATCTTCAATCAGCTAACCTTTATAATATCAATTATGAACGTAGGTCATCAAGTTATTCTAGGAGTTGCGATCTTAAATCAACTAATCTTTATAATATCAACTGTGAACGTAGGTCATCGAACTATTTTAGGAGTTACAATATTAAATCAGCTAACTCGAAGAAACTTAGGTAGTGATCTTAAATCGGCTAACTTTTATAATATCAGTTGTGAACGTAGGTCATCGATCTGTTTTAAGAGTTGTGATATTAAATCAACTATCTCAAAAAAAACTTAGGTTGCGATCTTAAATTAGCTAACTTTTATAATATCATTACTTCTATATAATACGAAAAGAATTTGTTCATACATAATTCTTCTTCAAATGGCGAGCATTCCATGTTAGTGGTAGAATAGGTCCCTCCATTTTTACTAACTTGCAGACTCCATAACCTATTTTTTTATCACCTTGTAGGATCATTCCCATTTTAGAACCATCTTTCCTTGTTGCGCTACTAGAAGACTAGCCTCAGTATTTCAGAGAACAAGATCACCCACCTAAAGTGCTTATTTTTCACTTTAGAATTATAATAGCAAGTTATTTGTTGAGCTTGTACAGCAGCCTGACTTTTACTATATCTTTAATTTCATCAACGAGATCCAGGCTAAGTCTCATGGCCTATTGATGAGCACTTTCATCAAAATGTAATGTTCTATATGAGTGTATACATATCTCTGCAGGAATCACCGCTTCTATTTTATAGACAAGTGAAAATATGGTCTCCCATGTCATTGTGTGAGGCGATGTTCGCAAGGCCCAAATAATTCCTAGCAGTTCCTTTAACTGAACAGCTTTAGCATCATCAACCTTCTTCATCAAGGTTGTTAGAATTTTTGTTTCTTGGCCTCTACTTGACCATTTGTTTGGGGATTCTTTATAGAGCTTTGGGCCAAAGCAATTTGTAAATCCTTACAAAAAAATTTAAAGTCCCTTAGAATTGTGTTCCATTATTTGTTATGATCAGGAGAGGGATTTCGAATCCGCACACAATAGACTTCCAAAAAAAGGACTCAATTTGTTTTTCTGTAACTGTAGCTATTGGAAATGGACCCAAAATATCAATTCACTAAGTTACGAATGGTCAAGGGCCTAACATAATATGCAAAGGCTCTGCTAGTGATTACTGTACTTGAGCATATATTTGACAAAAATCGCAAGTGCGAACCATATGTTATATGTCCTTTTGCACTATTAGTCAGTAATAACCCTACCTAAAAACTTTTTGGGCGAAGAGTCTGCCACCTAAATGGTTGCCACCAATTCCTTCATGAATCTCCCTTATCACATATTCAGCCTCTAAGGGTGCCAGACATTGCAGTAATGGTTGGGAATATCCCTTTTTATAGAGTACACCCTCTAAAAAGGTATATCTAATAGTTACACAATAAAACAAATTGTTTTAATTGACCAAAAATGGAATAATTCACTAGTTAATAGGCATTAATCAATCAACATGAGGATAACCTACTAGTTTATAAGTATTCAAGATATAAAAATAATGTCATACCTCACAACCTTTCGTTGTAGTTTGGTGAACTCTTTCTTGTCAAGATGATTTTCATCACCTTGCAATGTTTGTATATTAGGGGTCATCCACATTTCCTCTTGATCCAACTAAAAATTTAGGGGATGTCGTAGCTCATGACATCTCTATATTCCAATAAAATAATTTCCCCTTTGTTTGATAAGAATTGTAACACCCCTCACCCGTATTCATTTCCAGAATAGGGTTACGGAGCATTACCGAACTTATTTCACAAATTAACATACATTTCTCATACATTTTTCCATTCCAAATATAAAATATTCATAATAATCATAACATCACTATTACGAGCCTACGACACCCAAAACATACTTTAGAAGTGGTTTGGGACTAAACCAGTAACTCAGGAAATTTTCAAAAAACTTAGAAAATTTTACAAAATACAGTGGACACATGCCCGTGTGGCCCGGCCGTGTGAGACACGCCCGTGTCACAGGTCATGTGGACATTCGAAATGGGATCAAATGGTCGTGTCTCATCCCGTGTCTGACCCCATGTAACTCCCTGACTTAGGGCACATGGCCAACCACACGCTCATGTGACCAGCCCGTGTACCCTTTAAAATGGCCTCACACGCCAGTGTGCCAGGCCGTGTGCTAGGCCGTGCCAAACCTGTAGGGTATACTGACTTATGCCACATGGCCAAGTCACATGCCTGTGTGCTGGGCCATGTAGAGCATACTGACTTAATTTCTAATTGAACACCAGGGGACACAGACCGTGTCACCTGACCGTGTGTAACACACGGCTGAGACACACACCCGTGTCTCTACCCGTATGGACAAAAATAGGTTATTTACCAAGCCATCTTTCTCACCCAAATTACAATCACCTACACCAAACCAAAAGGCATATAATATGGCATAAATAAGCATTCCAACCAATCTCAACCAAGCCTAATTCATGCTAATCCATAGTATCAACCATATGACATACAAGTATCACAAATAGTCATTCAATTTTATACCAAATTCACATACTCAAATCACCTAAATGGTCACTTTCATTTATACATCACTTTGCCTAAAATCACAAGCATATCAATTCTTAATTTGAACTTTTCACGCCCCCACGCCCGAGACCGTCGCTGGAGTCGAGTATGAGGTGTTACTAAGCTTAATTTAACATATTTAGAACTTTGGATTATTTATTTCTACATTCATAGCTTTTAAGCTACTTGCATCATAGTCACAAGAAAAATCATATCTCGAGTTACGAAACTCGAAATCAAGATCCGTAAATTTTCCCTAAATCTAGACTCATATACCTATCTACAAATTTTTTCTAGAATTTTTGGTTGGGCAATTAGTACAGTTTATTAGTTAAAGTTACCCCTGTTTCAGGACTTGACTGGTCTGACCTCTGTTTACTACGAACCACATTTCTCTCTGTAAAAAATCCATATGACTATGAGGTTTATTTCTCCTGAAACTAGACTCAATAAGGATTCTGAGAATATAAAATACACTACCTAATTATATCTTTACAATTTATGGTGAATTTCTAAAGTTGAAATAGGGGATTCAGAAACTGCTATGACCCTGTTTCACTAAAATTCAAATATCTTATAACATATAATTCCTTTACCTGTTTCATTTGTTTCATGTGAAACTAGACATAATAAGCTTCAATTTGATATGTAGTCCATCACCAAATTAATTTCTATGATTTTTAGTAAATTTTTAAACTCGCGTCAGTGTTGCTACAGTATTCTGTTTATGGCAAATTTCATCCCTTTTATGAGTTTTTATGCACTAAGTATCTTAATAATTTTCCTTAACATCAAATATAATCTAAACTAACTATTTTCATAATTTATCATTATCAAGCATTTCCTCAACCATTCCATCACCATACCATAAGATCATTTACACAAAAAGGTATATTGCTATACATGCCATACTTAAATTTACATGCCATTACCAAAAGTCTTCCGGATAGTGTGACTGAGCCTTCGACCTATCCCGACTCCTGAGCTGGCTTGTCCAAAACTACAATGAGTAAGAAGGAGGGAGTAAGCATAAATGCTTAGTAAGTTCATATGCAAATAATAAGTAACATAACAAACAGTCATACCAATCAACATTAGCATGTATCACTAAAACACATATCACATTTTAATCATTTTTCATCATCTTATTACCTTATCGTGGTTGTATCAATACTCAACCCGAGGGTTAAATACATACCTGTCCAAATACCATTTCACATCACTTACCAATACGTCTCTTTACATCTCGAATATTCCTCCATTGAGTAGAACTTTACCCGTTGAACACATCGGAATATAATTCGGATACATGGATAATTGCAATAAGTGCCATATATGCAATCAAGCAATCATGTAACCCGCCCATAAGCGAACTCGGACTCAACTCGAGAGCTCGGGCGTTCGCATCCATAGTGAACTCGGACTCAACTCAACGAGTTCGGATGCCTAGTTACATCTCACGAACTCGGACTCAACTCAACGAGTTCGGACATTCGCATCCATAAGTGAACTCGGACTCAACTCAACGAGTTCGGATGCTCAACCATCCTAGTGACATGTCACTTGTATCCTAATCTATTCCTAAGGTTCAAACGGGCTTTTTCCTCGATCTCACATTGCCGTCTTCCATGAATCGGAACGATACTCGGTACAATTATATTTACAAGTAGTAACATAATTTGCATATTATCAAATTAACCACAAAGCATAATTTCATAAAAAATTAGCATACATATAATTAACATCAATAACTTAAAAATAACATTATGCTACATTATTTACACATGAACTTACCTTGGTACCAAAATACAAAGATTTTGCAATTTAGTCCACAATCTTTTCTTTTCCTCGATTGAGGTCGATTCCACGTCTTTCTTGATCTAAAATAACACATTTAGCTTATTTAATACTCACATTATCAAATTAATCCTTAACTCAAATTTTGGCAAAATTAAAATTTTACCCCTAAACTTTTGCATATTTACATTTTTGCCCCTAGGCTCGGGATTAAACTTTATTCCTTATTCTTAGTTTTACAACATGCTGATCACTTTCTCTTCTATGGCAACATCAAATTCTCACTCTAACATGTACTTTGACTATTAGGTATTTTTACCGATTAAGCCTTTTACTCGTTTTGCTTAAAACGAGTAGTACAAGTTGTCTAACATAATTTAAAACTCATATTCTATCATAAAACATAAAATACACAAATTTCACCTATGGGTATTTTTCCAAATATAACCCTAGTTAATTATTGTAGCATAAGCTTATCGAGTTACCGGGATCTCAAAAACGTAAAAATCATTAAAAACGGGGCTTGGAATCACTTACTATGGAGCTTGGAAGCTTGAAACAAACCCTAGCTATGGAGAACCCTTGAAATTTCGGCCTAATGAAGAAGATGGACAAAAATTGGCTTTTAATTTTGTTTTTAATTCATTTTAATAACTAAATGACCAAATACCCTTACTACTAAACTTTCCAAAAATTCCTTCCATGTCCTAATTTTGTCCATGAACTTAAAATTGGTCAAATTCTATTTAAGACCTCCTCATTAATATTCCAAAACAATTTCATACTAAAAACTTCTAGAATGCAAGTTTTGCAACTTATTCGATTTAGTCCCTACTTTCAATTTAAGCACTTTAGGCATAGAATTTCATCACGAAATTTTCACACAATCATGCAATCATATCATAAACCGCAAAATAATTATAAAATAATTATTTCTATCTCAGATTTGTGGTCACGAAACCACTATTCCGATTAGGCCCTAATTCGGGATATTACAACTCTCCCCCCTTTAAGGATTTTCGTCCTCGAAAATCTTACCTGTAAACAGATGTGGGTATTGATTTCTCATAGTTTCTTCGGATTCCCATGTAGCTTCTTCTACTCCATGCCTTTGCCACAACACCTTCACAAGTGCAACATTTTTATTCCTTAGTTGTTTGACCTCTCGAGCTAAAATCTTAATCGGTTCTTCTTCGTAGGTCATATCTGGTTGTAGTTCAATTTCTGTCAGTGAAACTACATGTGAAGGATCCGAACGATACTGACGTAACATAGATACGTGGAACACATCATGAATCTTCTCTAATTCAGGTGGTAATGCTAGCCGATATGCTACCGGTCCAACTTTTTCAATTACTTCATACGGCCCAACAAAACGCGGACTTAATTTGCCCTTCGTCCAAATCTAAGGACTTTCTTCCACGGATCACCTTTAAAAATACTTTATCACCAACTTGAAATTCAATGTCCTTTCGCTTTAGGTCTGCATAAGATTTCTGTCTATCTGAAGCAGCTTTCAAACAATCTCGAATTATCTTCACTTTTTCTTTAGTTTCTTTTATTAGATCAACTCCATAAATCTGATTTTCCTTGAGTTCAGTCCAATACAATGGCGTTCGACACTTACGACCATATAATGCTTCATAAGGTGCCATTTTCAAGCTCGTCTGATAACTATTATTGTAAGCAAATTCCACCAACGGTAAGTATCTTTCCCAACTTCTTGAAATTCCAATACACAACATCTAAGCATATCTTCAAGAATCTGAATTATTCTTTCTGATTGTCCATCGGTTTGTGGATGAAAAGCAGTACTGAAATTTAACTTCGTACCTAACGCGTCTTGCAACTTTTGCCAAAACCGCGAGGTAAACCTTGGATCTTATCTGAAATAATCGATAATGGTATTCCGTGTAATCTAACAATTTCTCTAATATACAGTTCAACCAACTTGTTAAGAGAATAATCTGTACGTACCGGGATAAAATGAGCCGACTTAGTTAATCTGTCAACTATTACCCAGATGGCATCTTTCTTTCCTGGAGTCAATGGCAATCCTGAAACAAAATCCATAGTAATCCGATCCATTTCCATTCAGGAACCATAATAGGCTGGAGTAATCCTGAAGGTACTTGGTGTTCAGCTTTCACCTGTTGACAAATTAAGCATTTGGACACAAACTCTATATATCTCTTTTCATTCCATTCCATCAATACATTTTCTTCAAGTCATTATACATTTTCGTACTACCCGGATGAATCGAGAAAAACCACTATGTGCTTCCTGTAGGATCTTTTGAATCAATTCCTCATTCTTCGGTACACAAATCCGATCTTTAAACATTAAGCACCCATCAAACCAATTCTGAAATCTGATCCCGTATCAGCTTCACACTTTTCTTTTGGCTAGCAAATCTTGATCATTTTTCTGAGTTTCAGAAATCTCTTGTAAAAACATCGGTCTTGCTCTTAACTCTGCTAGAATCGAACCGTCATCTGACATTTTCAACTGAGTGTTCATAACTCTCAAAGCAAACAACAACTTTCTACTTAAAGCATCGGCAACCACATTCGCTTTTCCCGGATGATAATCAATAACAAGCTCATAATCTTTCAATAACTCCAACCATCTTCGCTGTCTCAAATTCAAGTCTTTTTGTGACATCAAGTATTTAAGACTTTTGTGATCGGTATATACTCGGCACTTTTCACCATACAAATAATGTCGCCAAATCTTCAAAGCAAACACCACTGCAGCCAATTCCAAATCGTGAGTAGGATAATTCCTCTCATGAGGTTTTAACTGCCTCGAAGCATAAGCCACCACTTTTCCTTCTTGCATGAGTACACACCCCAAACCATTTAGAGAAGCATCACTATACACCACAAATTCTTTACCTAATTCGGGTTGTACCAACACTGGTGCTTCAGTTAATAACTTTTTCAATTCTTCAAAACTCTGTTGACATTCTTCCGTCCATTCAAATTTAACATCCTTTCGGAGTAGTCTAGTCATAGGAGCAGCAATTATAGAAAATCCATTTACAAACCGCCGATAATACCCAGCTAGCCCCAAGAAACTTCTAACTTCAGTTACATTTTTCGGTGGTTTCCAATCAACAATGGCTGAAATTTTACTAGGATCAACCCGTATACCATCACCTGAAACAATATGACCCAAAAATCCAACTTCCCGGAGCCAAAATTCACTTTTACTAAACTTAGCATACAGCTGCTTATCTCTCAAAGTTTGCAAAACTATCCTCAAATGCTCAGCATGCTCTGTCTCATCTTTTGAAAAATTAAAATATCATCTATAAACACCACAACAAATCTGTCCAAGTATGGCCGAAATATGCAATTCATTAAATCCATAAACACAGCAGGAGCATTTGTCAACCCGAATGGCATAACTAAAATTCATAATGACCGTACCTTGTTCTAAAAGCAGTTTTAGGTACATCCGACTCCTTTACCCGCAGTTGGTAATACCCAGATCTCAAGTCAATCTTTGAAAACCATGTCGCTCCTTTTAACTGATCAAACAAATCATCAATTCTTGGCAACGGATACTTGTTTTTGATTGTCACCTTGTTTAACTGCCGATAATCAACACACAACCTCATAGAACCATCCTTCTTTTTCACAATAACACGGGAGCACCCCAAGGTGAAAAACTCGATCTCACAAAACCTTTATCAGTCAACTCTTGCAACTGCGACTTTAATTCCTTCAACTCTGCTGGTGCCATTCTATACGGAGCAATCGAAATCGGAGCTGTTCCCGGTATCAAATCAATACCAAATTCTACTTCCCTGACTGGAGGCAAACCCGGCAATTCTTCTGGAAATACGTCCGCAAATTCACACACAACCGGCACTGATTCAACTTTCTTTTCAACTTCTTTTGTATTAATTACATAGGCCAAATAAGCTTCATAACCCTTTCTCAATATCTCTGAGCCGACATCGAAGAAATCATACTAGATAATGCCTCTGATTTATCTGATTCAACCCGCAGAGTTTCACCATTTCCACATTTAATTCTATAATCTTTTCTTTGCAATTTATTTTAGCATCATGCAATGTCAACCAATCCATACCAAAATAACATCAAACTCATCAAACGGCAACAACATCAAGTCGGCCGGAAAGTAATGATCCCGAATCATTAAAGGACATTTCTTACATACTTTATCAACAGTCACACATTTGCCTAACGGATTCGACACTCTAATCATAAATTCTGTGTTCTCAACAGGTATATTCATACTAGACACCAATTTCATGCACACATATGAATGAGTAGAACCAGGATCAATCAAAGCAATAACATTAACATTATAGAGAGAAAATGTACCGGTAATCACATCAGGTGAGGAAGCATCTTCACGTGCCTTTATGGCATAAGTTCTAGCTGGAGTCCTTACTTCAGATTTAGCTGCTGAACCTCTGGCTACATTCTTGCTGCTTGCTTCATTTCCAGCTTTTCTCGAATATCTTCCTCTCGAGTCTGCACCACTAGCTTTTGTATTCTGAAATTTTTCTTTTTCAGCTCTCTCTGGGCAGTCTCTAATAAAATGATCCGGAGAACCACATCGAAAACATTCATTTGCTCTACACGGACCAAAATGATTTCTACCACACCGCTGGCACTCAGGTTTAACAAATCTCGAGTTCCCTACACTGGCTGCCGAAGTAGTCTGGGATTTAGGACCCACATTTTGCTTCCTATAATTCCCATATGATTGCCCAGCTGAAGCTTGGGAACGAGGATTCATATTTCTTGACTTTCTAGATTGCTGTGAAAATGAACTACTCATCGGTCTTTTCTTCCAATTTCTAGTCTCAGCCTTTACCTTTTTCTTTTCTTTAAGTAGTTCTTCAGCCTTGCAAGCTCGATCAACCAATACTACCATTTCTTTTAGTTCAAGGATCCCGACAAATACTTTAATGTCTTCGTTGAGCCCGTCTTCAAATCGTCGGCACATCTTGGCTTCTGTAGGAACATATTCCCTGGCATACTTACTTAATCGAACAAACTCTCTTTCATATTCTGAGACTGTCATATTACCTTGCTTCAGCTCAAGAAACTCTTTACATTTCTGATCAATAAACCTTTCACTAATATATTTCTTCCGAAACTCTTCTTGAAAGAATTCCCAGGTTACCCTCTCTTTCGGTACCACCGAAATCAAAGTCTTCCACCAATTATAGGCTGAATCTCTCAACAAAGATGTAGCACATTTCAAACATTCTTCAGGTGTACAAGATAATTCATCAAATACCCGGATAGAATTTTCAAGCCAGAACTCTGCTTTCTCTGCATCATCATCAATATTTGCTCTAAATTCTTCAGCCCCTTGTTTACGAATTCTGTCAACGGGGGTTCTGTGAAATTTTATCATATCCATACCTTGAGGCATCGGGGGTATAGGTTGAGGAATTGGGGGAGGTGGGGGAGGTCGTACATTTGGGTTCGTACGAACGAACTCAGAGTACCATGCACTCATCATTTGGAGAAAGGCTTCCCGATCCCTTTCTCCTCCTCCCTGACCAACAGTAGGAGGTGGGTTTTCAGTCGGCGCTGCCCCTTCAGCCGGAGCTGTCGCATTACTCTCTACTTCATCTGCCACAGCTTGATCAGGATCCATTTACTATATAAAAATCATTTAAAAAGGTCAGAAGTCGTCACACTATCACAATTCATACATATGGCATGTATAGCAAAATCTGTACATACAACACGTAGTCCGAGAACCAACTAAACCTACTCTGATACCACTAAATGTAACGCCCCCACGCCCGAGACCGTCGCCGGAGTCGAGTATGAGGTGTTACTAAGCTTAATTTAACATATTTAGAACTTTGGATTATTGTTTCTACATTCACAGCTTTTAAGCTACTTGCATCACAGTCACAAGAAAAATCATATCTCAAGTTACAAAACTTGAAATCAAGATCTGTAAATTTTTCCTGAATCTAGACTCACATACCTATCTACTAAATTTTTTCTAGAATTTTTGGTTGGGGCAATTAGTACAGTTTAATAGTTAAAGTTACCCCTGTTTTAGGACTCGACTGGTCTGACCTCTGTTTACTACGAACCACATTTCCCTCTGTACAAGATTCATATGACTATGAGATTTATTTCTACTAAAACTAAACTCAATAAGGATTCTGAGGATATAAAATATACCACCTAATTATATCTTTATAATTTATAATGAATTTCTAAAGTTGGAACAGGGGATTCGAAAACTGCTATGACCCTATTTCACAAAAATTCAAATATCTTCTAACATATAATTCCTTTACCTGTTTCATTTGTTTCATGTGAAACTAGACATAATAAGCTTCAATTTGATATGTATTCCATCACCAAATTAAATTGCAATGATTTTTAATAAATTTTCAAACTC
>NW_024403300.1:0-17556 GCF_007990345.1 Gossypium hirsutum | reverse complement strand
GATGAAAATGTTGTTAATTGAGATGTAAAAGTGCTGCAAATTGAAGTGCTTAAATGCGGTAAATTGAAGTGTTAAAGTGCTGCAAATTGAAGTGTTTGAATGCTACAGATTGAAGGTGTTTAAATGCTGTAAATTGAAGTGCTTAAATGTTGCAATTGAAGTGTATAAGTACTGCAAATTGAAGTGTTTAGTTGCTGGACATTGAGATGTTTATCGCTGTAATTGAGGTATATAAATGTTGGTAAGTGAATTAAAAGTGCTGCAATTGAAGTGCTTAATGCTGTAAATTGAAGTGTTAAAGTGTTGCAAATTGAAGTGTTTGAATGCTGCAAATTGAAGTGTTTAAATGCTGTAAATTGAAGTGCTTAAATGTTGTAAATTGAAGTGTTTAAGTACTGCAAACTGAAGTGTTTCGTTGCTGGACATTGAGATCTTTTATCGCTGTAATTGAGGTGTATAAATGTTGTTAATTGAGATGTAAAAGTGCTGCAAATTGAGGTGCTTAAATGCTGTAAATTGAAGTGTTAAAGTGCTGTAAATTGAAGTGTTTGAATGCTGCAAATTGAAGTGTTTAAATGCTGTAAATTGAAGTGCTTAAATGTTGCAAATTGAAGTGTTTAAGGACTGAAAATTGTAGTGTTTAGTTGCTGACATGGAGATGTTTATGCTGTAATTGAGGTGTATAATGTTGTAATAGAGATGTAAAAGTGCAAATTGAAGTGCTTAATGCTGTAAATTGAGTTAAAGGTTGCAATTGAAGTGTTTGAATGCTATAATTGAAGTGTTTAATGCTGTAAATTGATGTGCTTAAATGTTGCAATTGAGTGTTTATACTGAATTGAAGTTTTGTTTCTAGACATTGAGATGTTTTTCTTTTGAGGTTATAATGTTGTTATTGAATTAAAGTGCTAAATTGAAGGCTTAATGCTAAATTGAGTGTTAAGTCTGCAAATGAAGTGTTTGAATGCTATAATGAAGTGTTTAAATGCTGTAATTGAAGTGTTAAAGTGCAAATGAAGCGTTTAAGTACTGCAAATTGAAGTGTTTCGTTGCTGGACATTGAGATGTTTTATCGCCATAAATTGAGGTGGATAAATGTTGTTAATTGAGATGTAAAAGTGCTGCAAATTGAAGTGCTTAAATGCGGTAAATTGAAGTGTTAAAGTGCTGCAAATTGAAGTGTTTGAATGCTACAGATTGAAGTGTTTAAATGCTGTAAATTGAAGTGCTTAAATGTTGCAATTGAAGTGTATAAGTACTGCAAATTGAAGTGTTTAGTTGCTGGACATTGAGATGTTTTATCGCTGTAATTGAGGTATATAAATGTTGGTAAGTGAGATGTAAAAGTGCTGCAAATTGAAGTGCTTAAATGCTGTAAATTGAAGTGTTAAAGTGTTGCAAATTGAAGTGTTTGAATGCTGCAAATTGAAGTGTTTAAATGCTGTAAATTGAAGTGCTTAAATGTTGTAAATTGAAGTGTTTAAGTACTGCAAACTGAAGTGTTTCGTTGCTGGACATTGAGATCTTTTATCGCTGTAATTGAGGTGTATAAATGTTGTTAATTGAGATGTAAAAGTGCTGCAAATTGAGGTGCTTAAATGCTGTAAATTGAAGTGTTAAAGTGCTGTAAATTGAAGTGTTTGAATGCTGCAAATTGAAGTGTTTAAATGCTGTAAATTGAAGTGCTTAAATGTTGCAAATTGAAGTGTTTAAGGACTGAAATTGTAGTGTTTAGTTGCTGGACATGGAGATGTTTTATCGCTGTAATTGAGGTGTATAAATGTTGTTAATAGAGATGTAAAAGTGCTGCAAATTGAAGTGCTTAAATGCTGTAAATTGAAGTGTTAAAGTGTTGCAAATTGAAGTGTTTGAATGCTATAAATTGAAGTGTTTAAATGCTGTAAATTGATGTGCTTAAATGTTGCAAATTGAAGTGTTTAAGTACTGCAAATTGAAGTGTTTAGTTGCTGGACATTGAGATGTTTTATCGCTGTAATTGAGGTGTATAAATGTTGTTAATTGAGATGTAAAAGTGCTGCTAATTGAAGTGCTTAAATGCTGTAAATTGAAGTGTTAAAGTGCTGCAAATTGAAGTGTTTGAATGCTGTAAATTGAAGTGTTTAAATGCTGTAAATTGAAGTGCTTAAATGTTGCAAATTGAAGAGTTTAAGGACTGAAAATTGTAGTGTTTAGTTGCAGGACATGGAGATGTTTTATCGCTGTAATTGAGGTGTATAAATGTTGTTAATTGAGATGTAAAAGTGCAGCAAATTGAAGTGCTTAAATGCTGTAAATTGAAGTGTTAAAGTGTTGCAAATTGAAGTGTTTGAATGCTATAAATTGAAGTGTTTAAATGCTGTAAATTGATGTGCTTAAATGTTGCAAATTGAAGTGTTTAAGTACTGCAAATTGAAGTGTTTAGTTGCTGGACATTGAGATGTTTTATCGCTGTAATTGAGGTGTATAAATGTTGTTAATTGAGATGTAAAAGTGCTGCTAATTGAAGTGCTTAAATGCTGTAAATTGAAGTGTTAAAGTGCTGCAAATTGAAGTGTTTGAATGCTGTAAATTGAAGTGTTTAAATGCTGTAAATTGAAGTGCTTAAATGTTGCAAATTGAAGAGTTTAAGGACTGAAAATTGTAGTGTTTAGTTGCTGGACATGGAGATGTTTTATCGCTGTAATTGAGGTGTATAAATGTTGTTAATTGAGATGTAAAAGTGCAGCAAATTGAAGTGCTTAAATGCTGTAAAATGAAGTGTTAAAGTGTTGCAAATTGAAGTGTTTGAATGCTATAAATTGAAGTGTTTAAATGCTGTAAATTGATGTGCTTAAATGTTGCAAATTAAAGTGTTTAAGTACTGCAAATTTAAGTGTTTAGTTTCTGGACATTGAGATGTTTTATCGCTGTAATTGAGGTGTATAAATGTTGTTAATAGAGATGTAAAAGTGCTGCAAATTGAAGTGCTTAAATGCTGTAAATTGAAGTGTTAAAGTGTTGCAAATTGAAGTGTGTGAATGCTGCAAATTGAAGTGTTTAAATGCTGTAAATTGAAGTGCTTAAATGTTGCAAATTGAAGCGTTTAAGTACTGCAAATTGAAGTGTTTCGTTGCTGGACATTGAGATGTTTTATCGCTGTAAATTGAGGTGGATAAATGTTGTTAATTGAGATGTAAAAGTGCTGCAAATTGAAGTGCTTAAATGCTGTAAATTGAAGTGTTAAAGTGTTGCAAATTGAAGTGTTTGAATGCTGCAAATTGAAGTGTTTAAATGCTGTAAATTGAAGTCCTTAAATGTTGCAAATTGAAGCGTTTAAGTACTGCAAATTGAAGTGTTTCGTTGCTGGACATTGAGATGTTTTATCGCTGTAATTGAGCTGGATAAATGTTGTTAATTGAGATGTAAAAGTGCTGCAAATTGAAGTGCTTAAATGCTGTAAATTGAAGTGTTAAAGTGTTGCAAATTGAAGTGTTTGAATGCTGCAAATTGAAGTGTTTAAATGCTGTTAATTGATGTGCTTAAATGTTGCAAATTGAAGTGTTTAAGTTCTGCAAATTGAAGTGTTTAGTTGCTGGACATTGAGATGTTTTATCCCTATAATTAAGGTGTATAAATGTTGTTAATTGAGATGTAAAAGTGCTGCAAATTGAAGTGCTTAAATACTGTAAATTGAAGTGTTAAAATGCTGCAAATTGAAGTGTTTGGATGCTATAAATTGAAGTGTTTAAATGCTGTAAATTGATGTGCTTAAATGTTGCAAATTGAAGTGTTTAAGTACTGCAAATTGAAGTGTTTCGTTGCTGGACATTGAGATGTTTTATCGCTGTAATTGAGGTGTATAAATGTTGTTAATTGAGATGTAAAAGTGCTGCAAATTGAAGTGCTTAAATGCTGTAAATTGAAGTGTTAAAGTGCTGCAAATTGAAGTGTTTGAATGCTACAAATTGAAGTGTTTAAATGCTGTAAATTGAAGTGCTTAAATGTTGCAAATTGAAGTGTTTAAGTACTGCAAATTGAAGTGTTTAGTTGCTGGACATTGAGATGTTTTATCGCTGTAATTGAGGTATATAAATGTTGTTAATTGAGATGTAAAAGTGCTGCAAATTGAAGTGCTTAAATGCTGTAAATTGAAGTGTTAAAGTGTTGCAAATTGAAGTGTTTGAATGCTGCAAATTGGAGTGTTTAAATGCTATAAATTGAAGTGCTTAAATGCTGTAAATTGAAGTGTTAAAGTGCTGCAAATTGAAGTTTTTGAATGCTGCAAATTGAAGTGTTTAAATGCTGTAAATTGAAGTGCTTAAATGTTGCAAATTGAAGTGTTTAAGGACTGAAAATTGTAGTGTTTAGTTGCTGGACATGGAGATGTTTTATCGCTGTAATTGAGGTGTATAAATGTTGTTAATAGAGATGTAAAAGTGCTGCAAATTGAAGTGCTTAAATGCTGTAAATTGAAGTGTTAAAGTGTTGCAAATTGAAGTGTTTGAATGCTATAAATTGAAGTGTTTAAATGTTGCAAATTGAAGTGTTTAAGGACTGAAAATTGTAGTGTTTAGTTGCTGGACATGGAGATGTTTTATCGCTGTAATTGAGGTGTA
Source organism: Gossypium hirsutum (assembly GCF_007990345.1). NCBI lineage: Eukaryota > Viridiplantae > Streptophyta > Magnoliopsida > Malvales > Malvaceae > Gossypium > Gossypium hirsutum. The sequence continues at coordinate 12,961 of NW_024403300.1, read as the reverse complement.
TAAATGTTGTTAATAGAGATGTAAAAGTGCTGCAAATTGAAGTGCTTAAATGCTGTAAATTGAAGTGTTAAAGTGTTGCAAATTGAAGTGTTTGAATGCTATAAATTGAAGTGTTTAAATGCTGTAAATTGATGTGCTTAAATGTTGCAAATTGAAGTGTTTAAGTACTGCAAATTGAAGTGTTTAGTTGCTGGACATTGAGATGTTTTATCGCTGTAATTGAGGTGTATAAATGTTGTTAATTGAGATGTAAAAGTGCTGCAAATTGAAGTGCTTAAATGCTGTAAATTGAAGTGTTAAAGTGTTGCAAATTGAAGTGTTTGAATGCTATAAATTGAAGTGTTTAAATGCTGTAAATTGATGTGCTTAAATGTTGCAAATTGAAGTGTTTAAGTACTGCAAATTGAAGTGTTTAGTTGCTGGACATTGAGATGTTTTATCGCTGTAATTGAGGTGTATAAATGTTGTTAATTGAGATGTAAAAGTGCTGCAAATTGAAGTGCTTAAATGCTGTAAATTGAAGTGTTAAAGTGCTGCAAATTGAAGTGTTTGAATGCTGCAAATTGAAGTGTTTAAATGCTGTAAATTGAAGTGCTTAAATGTTGCAAATTGAAGAGTTTAAGGACTGAAAATTGTAGTGTTTAGTTGCTGGACATGGAGATGTTTTATCGCTGTAATTGAGGTGTATAAATGTTGTTAATTGAGATGTAAAAGTGCTGCAAATTGAAGTGCTTAAATGCTGTAAATTGAAGTGTTAAAGTGTTGCAAATTGAAGTGTTTGAATGCTATAAATTGAAGTGTTTAAATGCTGTAAATTGATGTGCTTAAATGTTGCAAATTAAAGTGTTTAAGTACTGCAAATTTAAGTGTTTAGTTTCTGGACATGGAGATGTTTTATCGCTGTAATTGAGGTGTATAAATGTTGTTAATAGAGATGTAAAAGTGCTGCAAATTGAAGTGCTTAAATGCTGTAAATTGAAGTGTTAAAGTGTTGCAAATTGAAGTGTGTGAATGCTGCAAATTGAAGTGTTTAAATGCTGTAAATTGAAGTGCTTAAATGTTGCAAATTGAAGCGTTTAAGTACTGCAAATTGAAGTGTTTCGTTGCTGGACATTGAGATGTTTTATCGCTGTAAATTGAGGTGGATAAATGTTGTTAATTGAGATGTAAAAGTGCTGCAAATTGAAGTGCTTAAATGCTGTAAATTGAAGTGTTAAAGTGTTGCAAATTGAAGTGTTTGAATGCTGCAAATTGAAGTGTTTAAATGCTGTAAATTGAAGTGCTTAAATGTGTTGGAACAATGGCAGTAGCAAAGAAAGCAAAAACGATTGAAAGAAAAACAAAAGAAAAGAACTCCGCAAGAAAAATTGTAACTGAGAAGTCATCATCATTTTCATTCAAACTTTGAATATATGATGGTTACAAAAGTATTTGACAGCTACCTACTAATTTAACTGCTCTTACTTACCAATATAGCAACTTGTATACAAAAGAAAGCTGGCATACCAGCTATTACATCAGTCAATCTTTCCTACTAACTTAGCTAACTCATTACAAAGATTTAGACTAAGTTCCATAGGAACAAATATTCAAAAAGTAATTTTATAATTGAACCAACTCCATTTCTTTGCTACAAAACAGTATAGCAGCTCAAATTGTACAATTTGCTGCTGTTGGTCTTTTGACCAATTTGTTGCTGCTGGTTCTTTGTTGCAATGCAGGCCACGGCTTCAACACTCCTCCTTGGTCTGTATGCAACAAACACCAATCCTTTCCTTCAAAGCATTAAATCGGTTGGCTCCCAATGGTTTAGTTAAAATGTCAGCTAGCTGAATTTCTGAGCTGCAATGAATTAAGCTAACCTCCCTAGATTGCTCAGCTTCTCTAACAAAATGAAATTTGATTTTGAAGTGCTTAGTCTTACCATGGAAGACTGGATTCTTGGCTATGGCCACAGCTGATTGATTATCCACTCTAATCTCAGTAGGCTGAACTTGACTTTCATTCAAATCATTCAAGATCTTCCTAAGCCAAATGGCTTGGTTCACAGCTGCTGCAGCTGAGATATATTCAGCCTCTGCTGTAGATTGTGCAACAGTTTGTTGCTTCTTCGAACTCCAGCTGAAAACACTCGAGCCTAAGGTGAAAAAATAACCTGAAGTGCTCCTCATGTCATCAACTGACCCTGCCCAATCGCTATCAGAATAGCCTACGAGTTTCAGCTCCCTTGCCCTCCAAAACTTCACACCAGTATCAATGGTTCCTTTGACATACCTTAACACTCTTTTTGCTGCCTTCAGATGTGCCACATTACTGCAGTGCATAAATCTTGAAAGTAGACTAACAGCATAGACAATGTCTGGTCTAGTTGCTGTTAAATAAAGCAAACAACCAATTAAGCTTCTATAAGCCTTCTCATCTACTCGATCATGTTCACTGGCACTTGACAATTTTTCTCCCAATGCAACTGGTGTAGTGACTGATTTGCATTTCAACATGCAAAATTTTTCAAGCACCTTGGAAGCAAATGTTTGCTGACTTATGAAAATGCCATCACTTCCTTGTTTTATCTCCATGCCAAGAAAGTAGGTCATAAGACCAAGGTCAGTCATCTCAAAGACATGTTGCATCTGTTTCTTGAAGTCTTCAATAAGTTCATCTTTGCAGCCAATAACCAACAGATCATCAACATACAAGGAAACAATTAACAAGGTTTCCTCCTGATCCTTCTTAACATAGAGTGTAGGCTCACTGATACTCTTTGTGAACCCGAGCCTTGTTAAGTAGCCATCAATCCTCTCATACCAGGCCCTTGGAGCCTGTTTTAGACCGTACAAAGCCTTTTTCAGCTTGTAGACCTTCTGTTCTTCACCAGTGACCATAAAACCCTCAGGTTGCTCAATGAATATTTCTTCATTAAGAAAGCCATTTAGAAAGGCTGACTTAACATCCAGATGATGCACCTTCCAATGCTTTTGAGCTGCCAAAGCTAGCAGCAATCTGATAGTATCCAACCTTGCAACAGGTGCAAAGGTTTCAGAAAAATCAACCCCTTGCTGCTGACTATAACCTTTAACAACCAGTCTGGCCTTATGTCTATTAAGAGAGCCATCTGCATTGTTCTTAATTCTATAGACCCACTTTACACCTATAATTTTTCTGTTTTCAGGTCTGTTTACAAGCTCCCATGTATCATTTTTCTGAATCATTTTAAATTCAGCTTCCATAGCATCCTGCCAGCATTTTTCTTTCGCAGCTTCTTCAAAACATGAAGGCTCTACTATAGTTACTGTACATCTCTCATAGATGTCAGTTAATGTCCTGGTGCCTCGAACAGGTTGATCATCATAGCCATTTTCAATTACTTCATCATTTTCAGCTTGCTGCAGATCAACATCAATCTCTTCTTCATCTGGCAAATTTGCTTCAATTCCATCCCATTTCCAGCTACTTGCTTCACTGAATTTCACATCTCTGCTCACTACAACCTTCTTGGTCAGTGGATCAAAGACTCTGTATCCTTTCTTCACATTGCTGTACCCAACAAACACCCCAGGCATGGACCTCTTGTCCAACTTGGTTCTTCTCTCCTCAGGTACCAACACATAACATAGACAACCAAATACCTTCAAATGAGAGACAGATGGTTTCTGTGCAAACCAGGCTTCAAAGGGAGTTTTTCCTTTGACTGCATTAGTTGGCAACCTATTCAACAGGTAAATAGCTGTATTCACAGCTTCAGCCCAAAAAACATTAGGCATATTAACCTCAAATAACAAACACCTAGCCATATCAAGGACTGTTCTGTTTTTCCTTTCACAAACACCATTTTGCTGTGGTGTGTACACAGTAGTCAATTGGTGTTGAATTCCAGCATCATCACACAATTTTTGAAACTTCTGAGATACATACTCAGAACCATTGTCAGACCTCAAACATTTTAGTTTGCAATTTGCTTGGTTTTCAACCAAGGCTTTAAATTTGCAGAAAGAGTCATAAACATCTGACTTATGCTTCAAAAAATTTACCCAACAGAACCTTGAATAATCATCAATGAAGAGTACAAAGTACCTGCTGCCATTTAAGGAGGTAGTCTTCATTGGTCCACAGATGTCTGTATGAATAAGCTGAAGCTTCCCTTGTGCTCTCCATGCCTCGTTGACTGGAAAGGGTAATCTGGTTTGTTTGCCAAGCTGACAGACCTCACATACAGCATCCTTTGGCTCAATTTTGGACATATCACTGACCAAATCCATTTTGTGCAGCATGCTCAGTGAATTGTAGTTCACATGCCCCATCCTCCTGTGCCACAAGTCTGTCTCATCAGACTGAGATGCGTATGCCTTGGCTTGCAGTTGATTCACATCCACAATGAAGGTTCTGTCTTGCATAGCCACTGTAGTCAACACTTCACCAGCAGCATTTTTGATCAAACAGTTTTTGCCTTCAAAAATCAGAGAGTAACCCTTCTCCAATAGCTGGCCAACACTTAGCAAATTTTGGTCAATGTCAGGTACATAGAGAACCTCAGAAATGGTTTTAATACCTGACTTGGTGCTTATCAAGGCCTTGCCTTTCCCTTTTGCCTCCAGCAGCTCACCATTGCCAATTCTAACTTTGGACTTGAAAGTGGTGTCAAGCTCCTTAAATATACTCTTCTCAGAAGCCATATGGTGGGTACATCCACTGTCAATCAACCATATTTTACTAACTTTGCTCGAGCTTGCAAAGCATGATGCTGAAAAAACATGCTCTTCAGGTGATTCAACCTCTTCTGCAGCTTGAGCTTGGTTTTGAAATTGTGGTTGTGGTTTTGGCTTGCTCTTACAGACCTTTTCGATGTGGCCAAATTGCTTGCAGGCTCTACATTGAATGTCTGGTCTGTACCAGCAGTATTTCTCGAGATGAGTAGTCTTCTTGCAATGGACACAAGGAGGGAACTTCCTTTTGACAGGTTCTTTCTTCTTCTTCTCAGTCCAGGGCTTCTTGCCTTTGGCATTTAAGTTTGCACTTGAGCTTTCTCTGCTTCTAGCCTGAAAAGCTCCTTCATAGTGGTCCTCCTGCCTATTTGCCCTTCTCTGCTCTTGAGCATAGAGAGCATTTATAAGCTCTGTCAAAGGTATTGTTGACAAGTCCCTTGAATCTTCCAGAGAAGAAATTTTTGCTTCATACTTCTCTGGCAAGGTTGTTATGACCTTCTCAACCACTCTTTGGTCACTGAATTCTTCCCCAAGCAGCCTTATGTTGTTGACAGTAGCCAAGATTCTGTCAGCATACTGCTTGATGGTTTCTGAGTCCTTCATTTTGAGATTTTCAAAATCTCTTCTCATGTTGATCAGCTGCTGTTGCCTGGTCTTGTCAGACCCCTGAAACTCCTCCTTGAGTTTGTCCCAGGCCTGCTTTGGAGTGTCACAAGCCATTATTCTTGTGAAAATAACATCAGAAACTCCACTTTGAAGGCACGACATAGCCTTATACTTCTTGGCACAGTCTTCATTGTGCTGCCTAATCTGGGCTATAGTCGGGTTGGCTCTTAGTGGTGGTGGCTCAGTGTCATTGAGAACAACATTCCACAGGTCGTGTGCCTGCAGGTATGTTCTCATTTTCACTGCCCAGATGTTGTAATTTTCTCCAGCAAAGACAGGTGGAGGAGGTGGTGTAAAACTCATTTTTTTAGCAAGCAAAACAACCTCTTCTTCTTTTGTTTCAAACAAAATTTGCTTAATGACAGTGTACAACCAAGGCCCTCAAAGACTGAAAGCTCTTGATACCATTTGTTGGAACAATGGCAGTAGCAAAGAAAGCAAAAACGATTGAAAGAAAAACAAAAGAAAAGAACTCAGCAAGAAAAATTGTAACTGAGAAGTCATCATCATTTTCATTCAAACTTTGAATATATGATGGTTACAAAAGTATTTGACAGCTACCTACTAATTTAACTGCTCTTACTTACCAATATAGCAACTTGTATACAAAAGAAAGCTGGCATACCAGCTATTACATCAGTCAATCTTTCCTACTAACTTAGCTAACTCATTACAAAGATTTAGACTAAGTTCCATAGGAACAAATATTCAAAAAGTAATTTTATAATTGAACCAACTCCATTTCTTTGCTACAAAACAGTATAGCAGCTCAAATTGTACAATTTGCTGCTGTTGGTCTTTTGACCAATTTGTTGCTGCTGGTTCTTTGTTGCAATGCAGGCCACGGCTTCAACAAAATGTTGCAAATTGAAGCGTTTAAGTACTGCAAATTGAAGTGTTTCGTTGCTGGAGATTGAGATGTTTTATCGCTGTAATTGAGCTGGATAAATGTTGTTAATTGAGATGTAAAAGTGCTGCAAATTGAAGTGCTTAAATGCTGTAAATTGAAGTGTTAAAGTGTTGCAAATTGAAGTGTTTGAATGCTGCAAATTGAAGTGTTTAAATGCTGTTAATTGATGTGCTTAAATGTTGCAAATTGAAGTGTTTAAGTTCTGCAAATTGAAGTGTTTAGTTGCTGGACATTGAGATGTTTTATCCCTATAATTAAGGTGTATAAATGTTGTTAATTGAGATGTAAAAGTGCTGCAAATTGAAGTGCTTAAATACTGTAAATTGAAGTGTTAAAATGCTGCAAATTGAAGTGTTTGAATGCTATAAATTGAAGTGTTTAAATGCTGTAAATTGATGTGCTTAAATGTTGCAAATTGAAGTGTTTAAGTACTGCAAATTGAAGTGTTTCGTTGCTGGACATTGAGCTGTTTTATCGCTGTAATTGAGGTGTATAAATGTTGTTAATTGAGATGTAAAAGTGCTGCAAATTGAAGTGCTTAAATGCTGTAAATTGAAGTGTTAAAGTGCTGCAAATTGAAGTGTTTGAATGCTACAAATTGAAGTGTTTAAATGCTGTAAATTGAAGTGCTTAAATGTTGCAAATTGAAGTGTTTAAGTACTGCAAATTGAAGTGTTTCGTTGCTGGACATTGAGATGTTTTATCGCTGTAAATTGAGGTGGATAAATGTTGTTAATTGAGATGTAAAAGTGCTGCAAATTGAAGTGCTTAAATGCTGTAAATTGAAGTGTTAAAGTGTTGCAAATTGAAGTGTTTGAATGCTGCAAATTGAAGTGTTTAAATGCTGTTAATTGATGTGCTTAAATGTTGCAAATTGAAGTGTTTAAGTTCTGCAAATTGAAGTGTTTAGTTGCTGGACATTGAGATGTTTTATCTCTATAATTAAGGTGTATAAATGTTGTTAATTGAGATGTAAAAGTGCTGCAAATTGAAGTGCTTAAATACTGTAAATTGAAGTGTTAAAATGCTGCAAATTGAAGTGTTTGAATGCTATAAATTGAAGTGTTTAAATGCTGTAAATTGATGTGCTTAAATGTTGCAAATTGAAGTGTTTAAGTACTGCAAATTGAAGTGTTTCGTTGCTGGACATTGAGATGTTTTATCGCTGTAATTGAGGTGTATAAATGTTGTTAATTGAGATGTAAAAGTGCTGCAAATTGAAGTGCTTAAATGCTGTAAATTGAAGTGTTAAAGTGCTGCAAATTGAAGTGTTTGAATGCTACAAATTGAAGTGTTTAAATGCTGTAAATTGAAGTGCTTAAATGTTGCAAATTGAAGTGTTTAAGTACTGCAAATTGAAGTGTTTAGTTGCTGGACATTGAGATGTTTTATCGCTGTAATTGAGGTATATAAATGTTGTTAATTGAGATGTAAAAGTGCTGCAAATTGAAGAGCTTAAATGCTGTAAATTGAAGTGTTAAAGTGCTGCAAATTGAAGTGTTTGAATGCTATAAATTGAATTGTTTAACTGTTGTAAATTGATGTGCTTCAATGTTGCAAATTGAAGTGTTTAGTTGCTGGACATTGAGATGTTTTGTCGCTTTAATTGAGGTGTATAAATGTTGTTAATTGAGATGTAAAAGTGCTGCAAATTGAAGTGCTTAAATGCTGTAAACTGAAGTGTTAAAGTGTTGCAAATTGAAGTGTTTGAATGCTATAAATTGAAGTGTTTAAATGCTGTAAATTGATGTGCTTAAATGTTGCAAATTGAAGTGTTTAAAAACAGCAAATTGAAGTGTTTACTTGCTGGACATTGAGATGTTTTATCACTGTAATTGAGGTGTATAAATGTTGTTAATTGAGATGTAAAAGTGCTGCAAATTGAAGTGCTTAAATGCTGTAAATTGAAGTGTTAAAATGCTGCAAATTGAAGTGTTTGAATGCTATAAATTGAAGTGTTTAAATGCTGTAAATTGATGTGCTTAAATGTTGCAAATTGAAGTGTTTAAGTACTGCAAATTGAAGTGTTTCGTTGCTGGACATTGAGATGTTTTATCGCTGTAATTGAGGTGTATAAATGTTGTTAATTGAGATGTAAAAGTGCTGCAAATTGAAGTGCTTAAATGCTGTAAATTGAAGTGTTAAAGTGCTGCAAATTGAAGTGTTTGAATGCTACAGATTGAAGTGTTTAAATGCTGTAAATTGAAGTGCTTAAATGTTGCAAATTGAAGTGTTTAAGTACTGCAAATTGAAGTGTTTAGTTGCTGGACATTGAGATGTTTTATCACTGTAATTGAGGTATATAAATGTTTTTAATTGAGATGTAAAAGTGCTGCAAATTGAAGTGCTTAAATGCTGTAAATTGAAGTGTTAAAGTGTTGCAAATTGAAGTATTTGAATGCTGCAAATTGAAGTGTTTAAATGCTGTAAATTGAAGTGCTTAAATGTTGTAAATTGAAGTGTTTAAGTACTGCAAATTGAAGAGTAACACCCCGAAGCCGAAACCGACACCGGAGTCGAACACGAGGTGTTAACTGACTTTAACCCCTTATAAAATTTATTATCCAGACACTGCCCAATCTGTGTACTAGTCGTTTTAAAAATCATATCTTGAGTTTCGTAACTCGAAAATCAGTTTCGTAATTTTTCCCAGAAACTAGACTCATGTGCTCATCTATGTATTTTTTTCTAGAATTTTTGGTCTGGCCAATTAGTACAGTTTATTAGTCAAAGTCTCCCAAGTTGCAGGGGTCGACTACACTGACCTTTGCCCATTACGACTTGGATATCTCCCTGCACGGGGCTTCAATACTGATGCTGTTTGTTTCTATGAAAACTAGACTCCGAGAGGAATCTGTACATATATGGTACGACCCCTAATTATCTCTGGTTAATTTATAATGAATTTCCAAAGTCGGAGCAGGGAATCCAGAAGCCGTTCTGGCCCTGTCCCACAAAAATCTGATTATCTATTAATACACTGCCCATATTATCTTTTCGTTACTTCCTCATGAAAACAGACTCATCGAGCTTCGATTACATAATTTATTCATCAATTAATTCCACTCCTACTATTTTCAGTGATTTTTCAATCTCATGACACTGCTGCTGCCAGCATCTGTTACGAAAGTAACTAGGTCCATTTCATGCCTACCCTTGATCCAACTCAATCGAACATTCGTGCCATTTTCGCATGGCTTAAAGTTTACATGCCAAAGTTCAAACACAACGTAATAGCTTATACATGCCAAAATGTTCTTCTAAGCCAACTAAAAAGAAAGTACCAAAACTTGCTATCCGGTGTGATGACTTTGATGACGGCCCGACCACGCAAAAAGAGATGTGTCCAAGAAACCTAGAATAGGTGACAAGGAAACACCGAGTGAGTTTATAACTCAGTAAGTCATAAGCTATGCACTACCATCCATCAATAACATTATCACAAGAGAAAACAAAATGGAACGAGGCTAATTACTCCATCCATTCTGAACCATACCATAGTTCCTCCGACCTATCGGTTTAATTTCATACCAATTTATGCATTCACAATCCACATACTCATCAATAGGATATTCGAGGCATTTTCATAAATCATTTTATTTTCGTTACAAACATACAACTAAACGGCCTTTCACCCATTCTACGATAAATTTCATGTACGTGACTTCAAGTATATTTGTCACATAGGTTCAAACTTACCAAGCTCAACACCAAGTATAGACATAGCACCTATTAGCCATGAACTCAAGACACTTACCCGATCCGCTGTCCGTGATCGACTCAATAGCGTCGCACACTTAGTGTCCATAATGATTCAAGAATATATATTAAGTCCGCACACTCAGTGCTATATAATCAACTCGCACACTTAGTGCTACATAATCAAACTCGCACACTTAGTGCTACATAGTCAACTCGCACACTTAGTGCTACATAGTCAAACTCGCACACTTAGTGCTACATAGTCAATTCGCACACTTAGTGCTACATAGTCAAACTCGCACACTTAGTGCTACATAGTTAATTCGCACACTTAGTGCTGCACAATTTAAACCCGCACACGTAGCGCCAATCTCGTGGTCATAAGTGTTTATACTCGCACATTTAGTGCCGAGATCAACAACTCAATACATCTCACCTCTTTTCTTTTCATTCAACACTTTCATCATCACATACGTACATGCATATATATATATTTATTCATTCCATTCAGCATCATTACATAAACGTTATGACCATTTGAATTAATACCAACTATATGCTTAATGACTTACCTCGTGTTGGGTAAGACGGTTCCAACTCGGCTACTCGATGACCTTTTCTTTGCCTTTGCTCGATTCACCTCCTTTAACTCCTTGAGCTTAATCAATAATTTAACTAGTTTAACCACCTTGCTAAATATTTACAATCCAATTTCACATGTATATGTATGTTAGTATATTCGGCTAATAACCTCATGCAACTACCATCTCATCAAAAATCTAATCACACATGCACATGCATTAGGTAAGTTACCTTTGCTAATTTTAAACCCAACATCACACAAGCTCTCAAGTGATGGCCGAATGCTTCTTTTGTTACCCAACTAATCATTCGACAATTTCATCCCCTTTACCACCCTTTTATGCCTAATTATCTAAATCAAGATAAGATCATCAACATGCCTAACCATAGCCGAATGTGCAACATTAATCTATCACCTCTATCTCTTAAATACTATCAAGTTCATTTACTTCTAATTTCTTAAGTTCAGCATCTTAATGCCCATTATAGCCACTCCCATAATCTAAATTTAAAAATCGGCAACACCCACATTTCAACTATCTTAGCCGAATACTCCTCAACACTTAGACTAAAGTATGCACATTAAACTTAATACAACTTTCATTATTCCTTTCACCCTCAAACATAATTTATAAATCTTGCCCTTCCTTCCATGTTTCGGTCAATTATTCAAATTACCTCATAACATGAACATTCTTTTCAACTAATCTAGCATGACTCATTCGGCCTTAACAAAGAACCACTTTTCATACAAGGACAAAAATAAATCAAATGAACCTCCCATTTAAACCCCATTCTATCTTCTACTTACTCAATAATACATGTTTCTTAGTTCATATTCATCTATAACCATTTCAAATCACATACTACAAAACATCATCAATTTGGCATATAAGAACATAACCAAGGTTTCTTGCAACACAACTCAAAAATCAACACATGGGTCATGTTATGAGCATCAAACAACTCAACTTCACAAAAAAAAATGCCAAAAGAACCACATGATATCATACCTTAATCTATAAACTCACTTGGCCGAATGTCCTAGCTTCCATTTTTCTTTTCTTTTCCTTATGGTTTCGGCAAGATGATAGAAAAGATGATGGAACTTTGTTTTTATCACCACTTACTAATATAAATTTATTATACATAATTCCCACCAAATATAAAAAAAATGAAGACAAGGGAACACCATAATGCATGCGTATGTTGGCCGGCCATTCACATTCAAAAATGGTCTATTTGACATGCAAGTCCACTCTTTTTGGTACATGCACTAATAGACCATTTTAAATTGGACTATCATATTTTCCCCATGTCTCAAATCGATCCCTATTAACAATTCTCATGCAATTGGTAAATTAGGGAATGAAACTTCCACATACTCATGTTCACACATAATAAGCCTAGAATGTAGCAATTAATTATTTTACGACTCGGTCTTGTGGTCCCGAAACCACTTTCCGACTAGGGTCACATTAGGGCTGTCACATGAAGTGTTTAGTTGCTGGACATTGAGATGTTTTATCACTGTAATTGAGGTGTATAAATGTTGTTAATTGAGATGTAAAAGTGCTGCAAATTGAAGTGCTTAAATGCTGTAAATTGAAGTGTTTAAAGTGCTACAAATTGAAGTGTTTGAATGCTGCAAATTGAAGTGTTTAAATGCTATAAGTTGAAGTGCTTAAATGCAGTAAATTGAAGTGTTAAAGTGCTGCAAATTGAAGTTTTTGAATGCTGCAAATTGAAGTGTTTAAATGCTGTAAATTGAAGTGCTTAAATGTTACAAATTGAAGTGTTTAAGGACTGAAAATTGTAGTGTTTAGTGCTGGACATGGAGATGTTTATCGCTGTAATTGAGGTGTATAAATGTTGTTAATTGAGATGTAAAAGTGCTGCAAATTGAAGTGCTTAAATACTGTAAATTGAAGTGTTAAAGTGTTGCAAATTGAAGTGTTTGAATGCTATAAATTGAAGTGTTTAAATGCTGTAAATGAAGTGCTTAAATGTTGCAAATTGAAGTGTTTAAGGACTGAAATTTTAGTGTTTAGTTGCTGGACATGGAGATGTTTATCGCTGTAATTGAGGTGTATAAATGTTGTAATTGAGATGTAAAGTGCTGCAAATTGAAGTGCTTAAATGCTGTAAATTGAAGTGTTAAAGTGTTGCAAATTGAAGTGTTTGAATGCTAAAATTGAAGTGTTTAAATGCTGTAATTGATGTGCTTAAATGTTGCAAATTGAAGTGTTTAAGTACTGCAAATTTAGTGTTTAGTTTCTAACATTGAGATGTTTTTCGTGTATTGGGTGTATAATGTTGTTAATTGAGATGTAAAGTGCTGGCAAATTGAAGTGTTAAATGCTTGATTGAAAGTGTTAAAGTGTGCAAATTGAATGTTATA
>NW_024403299.1:0-17559 GCF_007990345.1 Gossypium hirsutum | reverse complement strand
ATATCATATATCATAATAAACCAAATCAATTCATTTCAATCAACTATAGGTCAATTCAATCTCAAAGTACAAAAGTACTCACCTAAAATGCTTACCATATGCAACAATTCAAAATGCAATAATTAATAACTTAGTTCGGATTATAGAAACACAAACCGTGAATTATGAGCTATTCGACTTTGATTTTATCCTTCCCCTTTTTACTCGAGGATTTCGATATGCCATTAGCTACGGAATAAAACAATTAGAATATATTAATATTACACAATTCAATTTCACATTGAATTTTCAACTGTGCACTATAATTGCTTAAACTTCAATTTAGTCCCTAAAGCAAAACTAATTTTAACCTTCACATTTAACCTCAAATTTTATACTAATTTCACTATAAGCTAATTATAGCTCCTTATTTCAATTATACCCTTAAATTTTAAATTTTTCATAATTTAGTCCCTATTGCTCAAAATGAAGACTTAACCTCACTATGACTTAACCTCACTATTTAGTCCTTTTTCACTTCAAACTTAGAAATCTATCAATTTAACCCCTACTATTTAAACTATTCAACTATAGTAACATCTAAAATCTTAAGTAGTACTCAAAGTTATAATATGGGTCGGGTAGCTCAAAGTATCGAGATTCCAAAAATATAAAAGTACAAGAAAATAAGACTAAATTGACTAACCAATTGAAATTTAAATGTTTAAAGCTCTTGGCTATTGCTCCCTTCTATTTGGATATTGCTCCCTTTTATTCTTTCTTATTTTTTTTCTTTTTTTTATTTCTAATTTTGTATGCATTTGTTTTCATCGATTCCCACTTTCTTTATCTTTTATTTTATTATATTTTCATTTAATTAATAATAATATTATAATACATATATATTAAACTATCATAACGTACACATATATAATATACATATCATAATTATATCCTTATGACCATCCATTAAAAGAAGCAATGGTATATTTACTTATTTAATCCCTTTAATTTACTTCAATCTATAATTCAACTTTTAACCCTTATGTGATTTAGTCCTTATACCTTAATAACTCCTAATTTCACGACATTTACTTAATCAAAATCTAATTCACTCATAAACTAACCTCGTACATATTTAATAAAAATATTTATGAGTTTGTTTTACAGAAAAAGAGTCTTGAATCTCACTTTTCGACATCCCTGACTATCGGGTTATTACTGCTAAGGTAGATTTTGCGACTAAGTGAATTATCTTGAGAGATAGTAGTGGTTTGGAAATAGTTGTGAAAGGCCGAGTTTTATGTCTAACATGGTTTCAAAAGTGAAGGATGAAAACATGATGGAAAAGGTTGTGAGGTTTACCTGGCCTACGTGATGAATTTGGTTAGTAAGGTGTTAAGAGTTCAGGATATTTGCACTGTTTGGGATTTTTCTGACCTTTTTTTAAAGACCTACTTGGTTTGCCGCTGGGTCGAGATATGGAGTTTGGAATTAAGCTTTATCCTGGTATTGCACTAGTGTATATTGCGCCTTATCGCATGGCACCAAAAGAGCTCAAGGAGTTAAAGATTCAGTTGCAAGAGTTATTAGATAGAGGGTTTATTCAACTAAGTGTATCTACGTAGGGTGCAAGATTTTGTTTGTAAAGAAGAAAGCCGGTACGATGAGGATGTGTATTGATTATAGATAATTGAACAAGTTGATGATTACAAATAAGTATCATTTATCTCAAATTGATGACTGTTTGATCAGTTCCAAATTGCTAACGTGTTTTCGAAGATTGATTTAAGATTAGGATATTATTAGTTCAAGGTGAAGGAGTCAAATGTGTTGGAAACTACTTTAAGACTCAGTATGAGCATTATGAGTTTTTGGTGATGTCGCTTGGATTAACTAATGCCCCTGCAGCATTCATGTATTTGATGAATCATGTGTTTCATTCATACTTGGATCATTTTTTGGTTGTCTTTATAGACGACATCTTGGAGTATTCTCGTTCTAAGGACGATCATGATGAGCACTTAAGGGTTGTTCTACAAATTCTTCGGGATAACCAGTTGTTTGCGAAGTTAAGTAAATGTGAATTTTGGCTGAAGGAAGTAGCATTCTTGGGTCATGTGGTTTTGCCAGAAGGGATTTGTGTGGACCCAAAAAGATTGAGTGATTTTGGAATGGACACCGCCAAGGAGTGTTATTGAAGTTTGGAGTTTATTAGGCTTGGCTGGTTACTATCGTAGGTTTGTCGAAGTGTTTTCTCTCATTGCTGCACCCTTAACGAAACTACTCCAGAAAAGTGTGGTGTTTGAATGGACAAATGAAAGGAAAAAGAGTTTTGAACAGTTGAAGGTAGTGTTGACGAAGGCACCTGTGTTGGTTCAACCAGAACTTGGAAAGGAATTTGTGGTTTACAGTAATTCTTCATACATAGGACTCAGTTGTGTGTTGATGCAAGAGGGTAAAATTGTGACTTATGTTTCAAGGCAGTTGAAGATGCACAAATAAAGTTATCGTACTCATGATTTGGAGTTCGCTTAAGTTTTGGCGCCATTATCCTTATTTGGATAAGTGTGTAATTTATATTGATCACAAAAGCCTTATGTACCTTCTCATTCAGAAGGAGTTGAGTTTAAGGCAAAGGTGTTGGGTAAAACTTTTAAAGGACTATGACTGTGTGATTGAATATCATCTTGGCAAGGCGAACGTTGTTGCTGACGTTTTAAGTAGGAAATCGATGATAGAGTTGAAATCGATGTTTGCATGTTTAAGTTTGGTTAGTGATGAAGGTTTGTTGGCAAAACTTCAAGTGAAGCTGACTTTTCACAGCAGATAAAGGAAAAAAAACCATTAGATGGGAACTTAATGAAGAGGATTCGTCAAGTTGAATAAGGAGTAAAGGGAGATTTTGATGTTAATATAGATGGTATCTTGAATTTTTAAGCAAGTTGTGTGTGTCGAATGATTTGGATTTAAGGCAGATGATTCTTATGTAGGCCATAGTAGTCATTATACTATGCATCCTGGTAGCAGAACGATGTATCATGATCTTCATGAAGTTTATTGGCAGTCTAGGTTGAAGCGCGACGTTACAGAATTTTTGGCTTTGTGCTTAGTTTGCCAAAAAGTGAAAGTTGAACATTAGGTTCCTTCAGGTTTGTTGCAACCTATTACAATTCCTGAGTGGAAGTGGAAGAGAATCACTATGGACTTTGTTTCTGGGCTACCGTTGACTGTATCGAAAAAGGATTCAGCTCGGGTTGTAATGGATCGATTTTTGAAGAGTACGCACTTCTTAGCTGTGCGTACTAGTTACTTATTGGAGAAGTTAACGAATATATATAGTACTGAGATTGTTCGTCTTCATGGGTTTCTCATTTCCATTATTACTGATAGGGATCCAAGGTTGACTTCAAGGTTTTGGAAGAGTTTACAAGAGGCTTTGAGGTCAAATCTTACTTTCAGTATAGCTTATCATCTTGAAATTGATGGTCAGTTAGAGAGGATAATTTAAGTGTTGGAAGATATGCTGTAAAGCTGTGTAATTGATTTCAGTGGTAGTTGGAAGCGATATCTACCCTTAGCAGAGTTTGCTTACAATAACAATTTTCAAGCAAGTATTCACATGGCACCGTTTGAAGCATTGTATGGTAGGAAGTGTTGAACTCCTTTTTGTTGGACGGAGGTGGATGAAAAGAGGGACGTTGGATCAGATTTAGTTCAAGAGATTGAAGAAAAGGTAAAGTTTATATGTGATCGGTTGAAAGCAACAACTGATAAGCAGAAGTCTTATGCGGATTTGAAACATCGAGTTTCAAGTTGGTGATAAGGTGTTCATGAAAGTTTCTCCATAGAAGAAAGTTTTGAGATTTAGGAGGAAGGGTAAGTTAAGTCCAAGTTTTATTGGACCGTATGAGGTTGTAGATAGAATTGGACCGATAGGATATTGACTCAAGTTGCCACGAGAGCTTGAGTGAATCCATGATGTTTTCCATGTACTCATGCTTCGAAAGTATCATTCAGATCTATCGCATATTGTATCAATAGAGAAGGCCGAAGTTCATCCAAATCTCACTTTTGAGGAGGAACCAATTGAGATATTAGCTATTGAAGTAAAGGTTTTGTGAAACAAGAGAGTACCGTTGGTTAAAGTTCTGTGGCGCAACCATAAGACTGAAGAGGCTACTTGGGAAACTAAGGAAGCAATGGGGCATCAATATCCTTACTTGTTTAGCTCATGTAAATTTTAAGGACGAAATTCATTTTAGAAGGGGAGAGTTGTTACACCCCAAAATTGGGCTTAGAAGTTTTAGGGGTATCTTAGAAATTTTGGCCTAGATGAGTTTGAAATTTCTTAAGTTTGGTAATCGGTAATGGTTTTCATAAAATTAAGTCAATTTTTGAAAACGAGTTTTAAATGTCTTCAATTAGTAAATAGGATTGATTCGTAAATATGTCAAAATTGGGAGTCATTATGAAGCAAATAAACCAGAATTTTTAAAATCACCCTAAAATCCCCCCATTCCCAGCATTTTTCACGAAAATTTCCTCGCCAAAAGCTAGTGAGTCATTTTTTCTCCCCTATTGCTTTTCTAAGTGATTTTGAACTTTGGTCCCTAAATCCCTTTGATTTTTATCACTTTTGAACCATCAATCTCTATTAAGACTAAGTAAATCACCCAAAACTACATCACCTTGTTCATCTTCACTAAAATGTGGATATTTCAGGTTGTGTCAAAATCACTATTTTTCTGCATTTAAGGTAATTAATCATTTGCCTATTAGTTTTAAATGTTAAATAGTTCTTTAAATCAAATTATTAGCTTGTAAAACGCATGATTTAGGTAAAAGCCGAAATTATGGTCATTAATTGTGGATTTCAGGTTTGTGGATAAAAAACTTGTTTTAAAGTGTTTTTCAACTTGTTTTACATAATTAGAAGCTTTCGAATGATACTTTAAAGTTTCATTAAGAAATTCTTGAGTTTTAATGAATTCTCGTTCTAAAGGTTAAAACTTGTCTAAATATTTTGATACCTTAAAACGTGTGGTTTTTAGCAGTTTAAAGGTTGAGAATTAGTCGTAGGTGAACATGTAAATAAATGGAATTTGTTTCATGCGAAAAGATTAAGTGTAGGTTGAGATATTCGAATTTAAAGTTTCTATGTTAAAAATTTCGGTTAAAAGCAAAGGTAGTTTATGATTATGTTGTAACTATTTAAATGAGTTGATGGCTGATTGGTTGATAGTGTATTTGTATGGTTTGCCTTGTTGAAACTTCAAAGTCAGTAGGACCTTCAAAGAGTAGAGATATAAGCAGGGAAAAGCTTACCTAAGCTTTCAAATTTCGGCAAAAGTGTGCTATTTGGTGAGTGTTTTCACTACAACAAAACAGGTTTTTAACGACGTTTTTTGGGCCTATAGCGGCGCTTATAAGCACTGCTATTACGAATTTGCGGTGCTTTTATAAGCGTCGTAAAACCACCGCTAAAGACAACACCGCTAAAATTTTGCGGCATTTATGTAAAAATAGGCCGCTATAGAACATGACCTTTAGCGGCTCTTTTTCCACAAACGCCTCTATAGAACATGACCTTTAGTAGCGCTTTTTCTACAAACACAGCTATAGAACGTTACCTTTAGCGACGCTTTTCCCACAAACATCGCTAAAGAGCATAACCTTCAGCGGCGCTTTTCCTACAAACGCCGCTAAAGAACATAACCTTTAGTGGCGCTTTTCCCACAAACGCGGCTATAAAACAGACCTTTAGCGGCGCTTTTCTCACAAACGCCGCTAAAGAACATGACGTTTAAAAATTTTAATTAAATAATATTTATTTCTATATACTTTTAAGGATAAATAAAAAATTATTAATTAAATTAAATTTTCTATTAAAATTTAACTTTAAAACTAAATATAAAAATTAATGAATTTAAATTTAGAATTTAAAATAATAAATTAATAACACAATTAAAATCCAAAAGTTAGAACTTTAGTTATCTTAAATATTAAAATAAAAATAAAAATATAGATATCAAAAATAAAATAAATAATAAATATTAAATTAAATATAGAGATATCAATAAATAAGATATTATAATGAAGTTACTTAAATGATATAAAGACTTAAATCATAACCATGTAAAATATAAGATTTGAATATCCATTCCCATGTGAAATATCAACATTGATTATTTAAATTGATTAAGTTGTTAATGAATATTCTCTTTTATAACTCAAAATTGCAATCCGTGTTTTCTTCTTTCAACTCAATAAAAATAAAATGCTGAAAACAAAACAATTAAATAAAGAAATAGAATAATTAGTTGACACGAGATTATTATTAATTAAATGCAAATATGCAAGTAGACGATTACAAAACTGGGTCTAATTTTTGATCAACTAATTAGTTGATCCTACTGCAGCTTCTATCTATAATCTACTTAACTAACATACAAACATAATGCACTCTAATACCTTTTGCACATAAAATATCTGAAACTCACACCTGAATTTGGATTCAGAGCACATACGGTGTCAACTGCACGTTGATCAATGCCATTCTTATTCGCTGCTGCAATGCCCCACACAAGCATTCCTAGAGGTAGGAGCCAGTTATTATGTGCCTTCTACAAATTGTTCTTGGACCACAATCTAGTGTAGTTGGTTTTTTCATGTTCCATTTGCCACCCAAGATTCTTTAGAACAAAATTGTTATGTCATAAAATTTTGGAGAGAAACATCAAATTAAAAATAATGATTATGACAAAGAGCTCATTCAATTAATTTGATATAATTTAATCAATTAATTCAATAGTCAATTAACAATATTAACTATTATGGCTAAATGCTAAAATTTATATTTTTAAAAAATATATATTCTAATAATAAAATTCAAATTAGCATTTTGATAGAATCAACAATACTAACTGATTGAACTAATAGATAAAAATTAAATTAAATTATTTCAAATCAAAGTATGAGGATTAAATATTAATTTTAGCATGAAAGAGGGACAAAACTATAATTTGACCATTTTATTGGTTATTTCAACTTAATTTCAATTTATTCAAATAAATTGATTTCAATTTGATTCACCCTTTGTAAGTTAGAAAACTATAATCATCTGAACCAAACTAAACTCTATTGTTATTTATTTATAACTAATTTCTTTTACAAATATAAAAATAAAAAAATTTATGTAAATTAGTAAAAAAATTAAGATACTTTATACAAATATATTTTAAAAACTAATTAATCAAATGTATACAATGTTAACTAGTGCTAAGAAGTGGTATTTACCTCACATATCAAAGATATTTCAGTCTGCACCATATCATTAAAAATAAGTTCAAATCACAAATGGTCAACACAAGCAACATACTTCTTGATGGAATTTCTATCTACCCAATCCTCAGTAATATATTTTATATATTTCTTATGCATCATGGTATTTCTTTGTTTTTTTTCCATTAATTTATATTTTGTTTTATTACAAGTTATGCTAATACGATATGCTTGAGACTTAGTTTGCAACAAGAGGACAAGCATAGACGTAGCCAAATCATCAGATCATAAAATATGGGACTACAGTACAAATTCTATTTAATAGAATTATACTGAAGATGGATATTCTTGAAGAACAAAAAGGCTTCTTAACAATACAAACCAAAAAGAAACTTACCCTCAGCAATTCCAATCCCCTTTCTTCATTTGAACATCATCCATAGCAACCCTTTTTGGACCCTCTTCTTTACACTTTAAACACCTTGTATTTCTAGAAAAGTTCATGAAACTGCACCTGTAACATAAAAAGCAATGAATAGCCAAGGTAGAATAGAGATAGGACAATTAAGTGTAAAGTCCAAAAGATAGATCAGGGGCAAATTAAGAAACAAAGACTAACATCTAGAAGCATTGAACTAAGTCGTAATGCAGCAAATGAATCAAGGTTCGAAAGACAGATTAAGGGCAAATTAGGAAACAAAAACTAACGTTCCTGGGGAGTTTTTCCTTGCTGAGGTCCTTCTTATTAAGGTTCAAAACTTGGTCCTTGCGATTGAAATTTTACATAAACAACAATCAACCCATATGATTATATCAATCAAAGTAAATTAAAGAGAAGGAAAATATTTTTTTATTTAAAAAGAGGATTAGGAAAACAGGGAAAAAATGTAACACCCCCTACCCGTATTCCGAGCCTAGAATAAGGTACGAGGCATTACCAAACTTAATATGATCAATCATGTAAAAAAATCAGCGATAAAATTTTTTCTAAATTAAAAACTTTCATACATATGTTTAACGTCCCTTATATCGGCCTACGAGGCGTAAAACATACATTCAGGGTGGTTCGGGACCAAACCGTAAACATATGAAACTTTTGCAACACTTAGAAAATTTTCACACTTTGGAGAGTCACACGCTCGTGTTTTCAACCTGTGTAACTCTCTGTTTATAACTTCATCACCCTTGTCAGTCGTACTCTTCATATAAATAACAAGAAACGTGTATGGGCTTAATTCTCATTCAATTTCTCATATATATAGACAATTTCACGTTATGTAATCATACAACATATATCAGCCATATCTCTGTAATCTAAATATATTTTCATAACAACTTATCTTGATTTCAGACTATTTCATATTTAAGCTTAAATAACCAAAGTATTTGAAATATCATCTTTATGCAAATAGTACACATGAGGTATATAATTCTATAATTATGAATAAACAGATTTATCAAACATTTTCCATATTCATATATCAATGTCTCATGTCTCCATATATTAATAACCATCATTTTCATGAATTCCGAGTTCAATTTCATAATTATTTGTCTCGTGTTCAGTTTATTCCATATCAGAATTTTATTCATTAAAACATTTGAATTATCAATACATATGGACAGTACATTCAAGATGAACAATTATATAATCACAAATGAATTCATTTATCAACCAAGTTCTATACTCGTATCTTATCAACTCGTACTTCCTTGTATCACATAATTCCATGTAACACTTACCAAACTTTGCCAAATTAGTGAACGTCTTACGGAATTGAGTACTTCGTTTTCTCGATGCCATAGTTCAACTATGGTCTTACACATCTTCACATAATGATGCCATAGCCCAGCTATGGTCTTAGACATA
The DNA here is from genome assembly GCF_007990345.1 of Gossypium hirsutum. Classification (NCBI taxonomy): domain Eukaryota; kingdom Viridiplantae; phylum Streptophyta; class Magnoliopsida; order Malvales; family Malvaceae; genus Gossypium; species Gossypium hirsutum. The sequence continues at coordinate 8,426 of NW_024403299.1, read as the reverse complement.
TTCATATATCGATGCCATAGCCCAACTATGGTCTTACACGAATTACATACCTCACTGATGCCATATCCCAAATATGGTCTTATACAGTAGCATATATCACACCGATGCCATATCCCAGATATGGTCTTATACGGAAATCACTTGTCACTTGTAGCCGAAGCTACCACTATTCACTGATCAAGTAGCCGGAGCTACCATTTTTCACTGATCAGGTAGCCAGAGCTACCACTTTTCTCTGATCAGGTAGCCAGAACTACCACTTTTCATTGATCAGGTAGCAGAAGCTACCACTTTCACTGATTAGGTAGCTGAAGCTACCACTTTTCACTTGTCATTTGTCATTGATCAGATAAGTGTAGCCGAAGCTATCACTTATCACTTTCACTTTTCCTTGATCAGATAAGTGTAGCCGAAGCTATCACTTATCACTTGTTGCCATGGTCCAACCATGGTCTTTTCCTTCAATTCATCTTGTCACTGAACTGAAATGCTCAATTTGATAATTTATTCAATTTCATGCTTTTACATTATTCACGATTTTATCATCAATACATATGAAATAACACATCATGAAATTCATAAAATTAACAAATAATCACTAAAATTTATCCATATAAACTCACAAGTTCAATTTTTGTATTATAATGATAATCATAATTTCATAATAAATATACCAAATAAAACATTATATCATTTCTAATCCAACACTTATCGATTATAATCGGGCATGTGATCAATTTATACACGAGTCATTCATATATTTTTGTATATTTTCCTCATCCTCCTCTCCATCCACATCCTTAGTATAAACAACACACTTGTAGGTAACATTGTCCATAATTTTTACTATCTACTTATGTGAATATTCAAGCTGTCCATCTGTGTCATAGTCACTAAGTTATTTTTATCTTGAGCTACAGAACTCCAAATTAAGATCCATAAATTTTCCCAGAAACTAGACTCATATGTCTTCTTATCATAAAAATTTCATAATTTTTGGTTGGGCCAATTAATACAGTTTATTCATTGAAGTCTCCCCTATTCTGCTGTCTGATAGTTCTGACCCTTCACTAAAAATTAATTATATTCTCGTACAAGATTTGAATGATGTCCTTATTTGTTTCTCTTGAAAATAGCCTCATTCAGGATTATAAACATATAAATTTAAGCCTCTAATTATTTTTATCCAATTTTGATGATTTCCAAATTTAGAACAGGGGAACCCGAAATCATTCTGACCTTGTCTCACAAAAGTTATTGTATCTCATGATTTACAATTCCATTGCTTACATAATTTCTTTTATAAGAAACTAGACTCAACAATATTTAATTTCATATTTTATTCATCCTCTAATTCGATTTCTACAATTTTTAGTGATTTTTCAAAGTTAAACTACTGCTGCTGCCCAAATAGTTTTAGTGCAAAATATTGATTTCTATTTTACCCCAAATTTCACAATCCATACAATTCAGTCCTTGCTCAATTAACCCCTCAATTAATATAATTTTCTCAATTAATACTTTTTCTAGACATTATAAGTTATTTAATAACTATTGAAATTCAAAATTTCCACATAAAACTCTAACTTCAAACTCTTTTACAATTAAGTCCCAAACATTCATTTTCTATTCAATTCTTTCAATAAAATCAGAATATAAACAATTTAAAGCTCTAATTCCATGCCGAATCATCATATACTTCCAGCACTCATCCATAACAACTTCAAAAATTAGACATGGAATCAAAAACTAATGAAATAGTAAGTTGGACCCAATTGTAAAAGTCTAAAAACATAAAAATTTCAAGGAGAAAGCAAGAATTAAACTTACATGAAGCTAGAGTATGAAAACCAGCTTGAACCCTCCTCCATGGCTATTTTTCAGCTGATGAATATGAAGAGAAATGAAGAGAATTCTAGATATTCCAATTTAGTCCCATTTTATTTAGCCAATTTTGTCAATTTTCCAATTTTGCCCTTATTCACCCATTTCTAATTTTTCTCAGCTATTGCCGCCCAAATATCTCCTTTGGGCTTATTTTCACTTTAGGTCCTTCCTCATTTGACAATTGAGCTATTTAATCCTTTTAGCAAGTTTTACACCCTTTTCAATTTAGTCCTTTTTATTTAATTAACCACCCAAACGTCAAAATTTCTGACTAAATTTATTACTACCTTACCAACACTCCATAAATATTTCTAAAAATATTTATGGCTCAATTTATGAAGTCGAGGTCTCGATACCTCATTCTCGACCCAATTTACCTAATTAATTCTTTTAAATCGCCAATTTCACTAATTCAAAAATGCTTTTATATTCACATTTGTCTCATAGGTATTAATTTATTAAATTTTCAACTCACCCGTCGGATTTAGTGATCTCAATCTCTATTCCCGATACCACTGAAATTAGGCTGTTACAACTACTTGCTGTTTAATAGCTTTTTGAGTGACTATTTTATTCATGCCAGCAAATTGGGGGCCTTTTTTTCTTTTCCCATGGTTGCAGATTGAAAATTGTAAAAACAAAATGCAAGAAACCTTGAAATTGAACAACAACCCCTCGAAACAATAAGATGTTCAGCAAAAGAGGCGAATGAGAACCAAGAAGAAGATGGCAAAAAGAGCTGAGCGAGGGTTTTGGGTTAATCTCGCTATGTCTTGCTTACCGATTGGTTGCGAAGAGGAGTGCGATGGCGACGTAGCAAATGGTTAAGTCGACGACGATGCAGTAGATGGTCAGGTTCGGCGATGCAGAAGTAATTGATTTCCTCGAAGGTTGAAAGAATAGAATACAATGCAAATATTTTTGAAAAATAAATAAATAATGTTCTAAAGAAAACAAACCTTGGTACCTTGAGTACGGGTGATGAGAGTTTTCCCCACATTTCTGGTAGTGAAAACTGAAGGAGCCTTGATATCATACCAATCCTTCTTAGCGAAAGGATCTGCTCTAACAAAAAAAAAATCAAACATTTAACGAACAAATCTGCTATGTAAAACAATAATATTATAATGCCTACATATTTATTTTTATAAATAAAAGAAAAATAAGGCAAACTTGGTCAGGCAGTCCACTCGACTAAGCAAGCACTTATTGTAACACCCCGAACCCGAGGCCGTCGCCGGAGTCGAACACGAGGTGTTAACAGACTTCAACCCACTTAAAAAAAAAATTTTCCAGACAAGCTGCCAGTCTGCGTACTAGTCGCTAAAAAAATCATATCTCGAGTTCTGAAACTCGAAATCCAGTTCCGTAAATTTTCCCTGAAAATAGACTCATATGCCCATCTACACATTTTTTTTAGAATTTTTGGTCGGACCAATTAGTACAGTTTATTAGTCAAAGTCTCCCATGTTACAGGGATCGACTACATGACCTTTGTGCATTACGACTTGGATATCTCCCTGCACAGAGTTTCAACACTGATGCCGTTTGTTTCTATAGAAACTAGACTCAGAGAGGAATCTATACATATATGGTATGACTCCTAATTATCTCTGGTTGATTTATAATGAATTTCCAAAGTCGGAACAGGGAATCCAGAAACCGTTCTGGCCCTGTCTCACGAGAACCTGAATATCTCTTAACATACTGTCCATATGATCTTTTCGTTGCTTCTATATGAAAATAGACTCATCGAGCTTCGAATACATAATTTATTCATCAATTAATTCCACTCCTACTATTTTTTAGTGATTTTTCAATCTCATGTCACTGCTGCTGCCAGCATCTGTTACGAAAGTAACTAGGTCCATTTCATGCCTACTCCTTGATCCAACTCAATCGAACATTCATGCCATTTTCGCATGGCTTAAAGTTTACATACAAAGTTAAACACAACATAATAGCCTATACATGCCGAAATTTCTCCTAAGCCGACTAAGAAGAAAGTACCAAAACTTGCTATCCGGTGTGATGACTTCGATGACGGCCCGACCACGCAAAAGAGATGTGTCCAAGAAACCTAGAATAGGTGACAAGGAAACACCGAGTGAGTTTATAACTCAGTAAGTCATAAGCTATGCACTACCATCCATCAATAACATTATCACAAGAGAAAACAAAATGGAACGAGGCTAATTACTCCATCCATTCCGAACCATACCATAGTTCCTCCGACCTATCGGTTTAATTTCATACCAATTTATGCATTCACAATCCACATACTCATCAATAGGATATTCGAGGCATTTTCATAAATCATTTTATTTTCGTTACAAACATACAACTAAACGGCCTTTCACCCATTCTACGATAAATTTCATGTACGTGACTTCAAGTATATTTGTCACATAGGTTCAAACTTACCAAGCTCAACACCAAGTATAGACATAGCACCTATTAGCCATGAACTCAAGACACTTACCCGATCCGCTGTCCGTGATCGACTCAATAGCGTCGCACACTTAGTGTCCATAATGATTCAAGAATATATATTAAGTCCGCACACTCAGTGCTATATAATCAACTCGCACACTTAGTGCTACATAATCAAACTCGCACACTTAGTGCTACATAGTCAACTCGCACACTTAGTGCTACATAGTCAAACTCGCACACTTAGTGCTACATAGTCAAACTCGCACACTTAGTGCTACACAATTTAAACCCGCACACGTAGCGCCAATCTCATGGTCATAAATGTTTATACTCGCACATTTAGTGCCGAGATCAACAACTCAATACATCTCACCTCTTTTCTTTTCATTCAACACTTTCATCATCACATACGTACATGCATATATATATTTATTCATTCCATTCAGCATCATTACATAAACGTTATGACCATTTGAATTAATACCAACTATATGCTTAATGACTTACCTCGTGTTGGGTAAGACGGTTCCAACTCGGCTACTCGATGACCTTTTCTTTGCCTTTGCTCGATTCACCTCCTTTAACTCCTTGAGCTTAATCAATAATTTAACTAGTTTAACCACCTTGCTAAATATTTACAATCCAATTTCACATGTATATGTATGTTAGTATATTCGGCTAATAACCTCATGCAACTACCATATCATCAAAAATCTAATCACACATGCACATGCATTAGGTAAGTTACCTTTGCTAATTTTAAACCCAACATCACACAAGCTCTCAAGTGATGGCCGAATGCTTCTTTTGTTACCCAACTAATCATTCGACAATTTCATCCCCTTTACCACCCTTTTATGCCTAATTATCTAAATCAAGATAAGATCATCAACATGCCTAACCATAGCCGAATGTGCAACATTAATCTATCACCTCTATCTCTTAAATACTATCAAGTTCATTTACTTCTAATTTCTTAAGTTCAACATCTTAATGCCCGTTATAGCCACTCCCATAATCTAAATTTAAAAATCGGCAACACCCACATTTCAACTATCTTAGCCGAATACTCCTCAACACTTAGACTAAAGTATGCACATTAAACTTAATACAACTTTCATTATTCCTTTCACCCTCAAACATAATTTATAAATCTTGCCCTTCCTTCCATGTTTCGGTCAATTATTCAAATTACCTCATAACATGAACATTCTTTTCAACTAATCTAGCATGACTCATTCGGCCTTAACAAAGAACCACTTTTCATACAAGGACAAAAATAAATCAAATGAACCTCCCTTTAAACCCCATTCTATCTTCTACTTACTCAATAATACATGTTTCTTAGTTCATATTCATCTATAACCATTTCAAATCACATACTACAAAACATCATCAATTTGGCATATAAGAACATAACCAAAGGTATCTTGCAACACAACTCAAAAATCAACGCATGGGTCATGTTATGAGCATCAAAACAACTCAACTTCACAAAAAAAATGCCAAAAGAACCACATGATATCATACCTTAATCTATAAACTCACTTGGCCGAATGTCCTAGCTTCCATTTTTCTTTTCTTTTCCTTATGGTTTCGGCAAGATGATAGAAAAGATGATGGAACTTTGTTTTTATCACCACTTACTAATATAAATTTATTATACATAATTCCCACCAAATATAAAAAAATGAAGACAAGGGAACACCATAATGCATGCGTATGTTGGCCGGCCATTCACAATCAAAAATGGTCTATTTGACATGCAAGTCCACTCTTTTTGGTACATGCACTAATAGACCATTTTAAATTGGACTATCATATTTTCACCATGTCTCAAATCGATCCCTATTAACAATTTCTCATGCAATTGATAAAATTAGGGAATGAAACTTCCACATACTCATGTTCACACATAATAAGCATAGAATATAGCAATTAATTATTTTACGACTCGGTCTTGTGGTCCCGAAACCACTTTCCGACTAGGGTCACATTAGGGCTGTCACAACTCTCCCCCACTTAAGAAATTTTCGTCCTCGAAAAGCTTACCAGTAAATAGGTTTGGGTATCGTTCTTTCATCGAACTCTCGGTTTCCCAAGTAGCTTCCTCGATCCCGTGTTTGAGCCATAACACCTTTACTAACGGAACCCTTTTGTTCCGCAACTCCTTCACTTCACGAGCTAGGATACACATCGGCTCTTCTTCATAACTCATATCGGCTTGAATTTCAACCTCCGATAGACTAATTATGTGCGAAGGATCAGATCTATAGCGTCGAAGCATCGAAACATGAAAGACATCGTGTATCCTTTCAAGTTCAGGGGGCAAAATCAATCTATATGCAACCGGACCAACTCGTTCGGAGATTTCGTACGGCCCAATGAATCTCGGGCTCAACTTGCCCTTACGGCCAAACCTGAGTACCTTTTTCCAAGGCGAAACTTTAAGGAACACTTTATCTCCCACCTGATATTCAATGTCCTTTCGTTTCAAGTTCGCATACGATTTCTGACGATCTGTGGCTGCCTTCAGACTTTCACGGATTACCTTTACTTTCTGTTCGGCATCTTTAATCAAATCAACTCCGAAAATTTTACTTTCACCGAGCTCGGTCCAAAACAATGGTGTACGGCATTTACGACCGTACAAAGCCTCGTAAGGTGCCATCTTAATACTTGATTGAAAACTATTGTTGTAAGCGAATTCAATCAAAGATAAATACCGTTCCCATGAACCACTAAACTCGAGGATGCAACATCTCAACATATCCTCAAGTATCTGAATCATCCGCTCGGATTGACCATCGGTTTGTGGATGAAAAGCGGTGCTAAAATGCAGCTTGGTACCCAACGCTTCTTGCAATTTCTTCCAAAATCGCGAGGTGAATCTCGGATCTCTATCCGACACGATAGAAATAGGTACTCCATGTAATCTCACAATCTGAGAAACATACAATTCGGCTAGTTTATCCAATGAAAAATCCGTACGCACAGGGATAAAGTGAGCCGACTTAGTCAGTCTATCAACAACAACCCAGATCGCATCCTTCTTACTTGTTGACAATGGTAGTCCGGACACAAAGTCCATTGTGACTCGATCCCATTTCCACTCGGGTATCATGATCGGCTGAAGTAATCCTGAAGGCACTTGATGTTCCGCTTTCACTTGTTGACATATTAAACATCTCGAAACAAAGTCGGAGATGTCCCGTTTCATACCATGCCACCAAAACCATCGTTTCAAATCGTTGTACATTTTCGTACTCCCCGGGTGAATTGACATTCGGCTACAATGAGCTTCGTTCAGAATCATCGAAATGAGTTCTGAATTTCTTGGAACACACAACCGACTTCTGAACCTCAAACAATCGTCATCATCAATTTGAAATTCGGATTCCATATTCGGAATACATTCAGCCCGTTTTGCAACCAATTCATCGTCGACTTTCTGAGCTTCACTAATTTGATGAATCAATGATGGTTTGGCCTTTAATTCAGCTACTAACACATTGTCGGGTAGAACAGACAAGTGCACATTCATCGCTCGTAAAGCAAACAGCAATTTTCGGCTTAAGGCGTCCGCAACCACATTAGCCTTTCCCAGGTGGTAATCAATGACAAGCTCGTAATCTTTCAACAACTCAAGCCAACGTCTTTGTCACAGATTTAAGTCTCTTTGAGTCATCAAATATTTGAGACTTTTGTGATCCGAAAATACATGGCACTTTTCGCCAAACAAATAATGTCGCCATATTTTCAAAGCAAATACGATGGCGGCTAGCTCGAGATCATGGGTTGGATAATTTCTCTCGTGTGGCTTCAATTGTCTCGACGCATAGGCCACAACTCGACCTTCTTGCATCAATACGCAACCCAACCCGAGTAGGGATGCGTCACTATAAATGACAAACTCTTTGCCTGATTCCGGTTGCACTAAAATTGGAGCTTCAGTCAAATGAGTTTTCAGTTGATCGAAGCCTTTCTGACATTTCTCCGTCCATTCAAACTTAGCATCCTTTTGAAGTAGCTTCGTCATTGGTGTGGCTATCATCGAGAAACCTTTGACAAATCGTCGGTAATAACCGGCGAGTCCCAAAAAG
>NW_024403298.1:0-17577 GCF_007990345.1 Gossypium hirsutum | reverse complement strand
TCATTTCAATACATCTAACCACTTAATCATATGCACTCATTTCGTGCACATACATAAATGTATATATGTATTTAGGAGCTTAGTTCTTTAGGTCATATTCACATTAATATTTCAAATAATCAAATCATGACAAGTATTAAAGTTTCGTATACGTATATAAAGGACCAAACATATTCCTTATCACATATACATAAATGACCAAACACAATCCATACCTTGTATTTGCACATCCTGCCGAATACAACTCAAATTAGTAAATTTTATGAAACTAATTAAATCCTTATCTTAAAGATATCCAAATGGTCTTCGGTTTGAATAATTCAAAGCACTTAGCCATAGCCTGCTAGGTTTAAAAAAAATCCGAATCCAGTTACCAGTACCAAGCCTGCGGGACTTTAAGCCCGGATACATCATCATAGTTAATTCACAAAGTTGTATACACGTCAATTCACATACCTTCGATTTTTCCAACACGAAACACATTAATAAGGTATCACTTCATTCGAACTTATTCGTATCTCAATATAGCTAGTCTCATTTCACAAGAGCCATTAGGCCACATCACGTAGTCAGCGAGTCTTAACCCGATACTTTCCAAATTCCATATATATTTAATCACATGTTACCATATTTCACACAAACTATCACCATTGTAACTCGTTAACCTCATTCGAATATAAGCATATAGCATGTACCTTAACTTCATGTCATAATATCATTCGACTTTAATACATATTTATATATATATCCCTTTCAATAAACTTCCAACTAAATAAGAAAATACACACATGACTTACATTCTTCTCATGACAACCATTCGGCTAAACAACATATAAGTCACTACACCTTCAATTTATAAAACTATCAACACATATTACATATACATTGCTTACGTTTATAAAATAGCCATTCGGATAACTTGCACACATTTAAATTTTAGCCATATTGGCCTCACACCTATATATTTATCTTGTACATCAATTCAGCAATAGCTTATAAGCAACTCAATTAGTTTCATCAATGTTTACAACAAAATCACAAATTCACTACAAGCTATTTTCTTGAGCAACAATCATTAAATTATTTGTAACTAGAGCTACGAAACTCCAAATGAAGGGCCATAAATTTCCCCCGAAAATAGACTCATATATCTTCTATCCATAAAATTTTCAGGATTTTTGGTTTGGCCAATCAAAACCAGAATTTTCTTAAAGTTTCCCCTATTTCACTATTTGACTATACTAACTACTCTTCACTACAAATCAAATTTCTCATTGTACAGATTTCAAAATATGTTCTTGTTTAGTTCATTTGAAACTAGACTCATTAAGGAGTCTAACAATATAAATTTTATCTTATAAAAATTTTTGTACTATTTATAATGATTTTCTAAATACAGAACAGGGGATTTCAGATTCATTCTGACACTATCACACACAACTTTAAATATCTCTCTATAGGAAATTCCTTTGCTTGCACTGTTTATTTTATAAGAAACTAGACTCATTGAGCTTTGATTACATATTTTATTCAGTCTCTAATTCCACTCCAACAATTTATGGTGATTTTCAAAAATCACACTACTGCTGCTGTCCTAAGCAGATTATTACAATTTGCTCTTAAATTTCCAAGTCCAAACACTTAAGAACTTACCATTTGAGTTTAAAACATATCATCATATATAAATACTTCTTATTATCACATACAAATCATAATTTAAATATCACTTTTCTAATAACCAATCGGCTAAGGCTCATAGAAGTAACTTATTCCTTATTATTTTACTATAGGTAATTACACCAATTCATAGTCCCATCTCTACCCATATTCCATATCATTCTTCATTATAACTAAACTTATATGCTAGAAACTTACCTTAAGAGTTGTCGACGACTATAATTCTACGGCTATTCGCTTAGTTTTGCCTTCCCTTTTTTCCGACTTTTCTCCTTGATTCTCTTGAGCTAATGATTAACAAATTTACAAATTAAAAAAAAATTCTACCATGACAATTATAGCCGAATAACATAGACTAAGAAATTAATGTACATATAAAACGTATACATATATAATTAGCTCAACCTTCAATAATTCAATTTGCTAATTAAAACATAGAAATTTATAACCAATTCAAAATTCCTTAACAATGGCCGAATATCAAAAGGGCTATCAAAGGACATCATCAACTAACTAACAAGCTTCAATTGTAATTCAAACTTAAGTTCACATTCAGCCATTATAAGCAAAACAACCATTCAAAGCTCATTTCAATTATTTAACAAATAATACTAATGTTTAATACTATCTCCCAATTTGGTATGAGTTACCGAATGAAATTAAACTCCTAATTCATGTACTAAAATCACATTCGGCACAAGCAAACTTCATTTTCGGTTAGCAATCATTTAAAATCTATCAAGCTCATAAACTTCTAATTTCATGAATTCGACATCTTAATGCCCATTTTAATTAATCAAACAAATTTCAAATTCAAAATTTGGTCACTCAATTATCTTGATAAACAAAATAATCGGCAAACACACATATATCAAGCTATTTTAACCAAATTCTACTTAACATTTAAACTAAAATATGCCTTTAAATTTATTATATCTCATTAGACCTTTCACTCTCAAAACATAAGAATATCAATTTATTCCTTCTTCCATGTCTCTGTCAACTACTTAAATTATCACATAACATAAATTTTGTACTCTCCTATCCATCCTAACTCATTCGGCCTTTAACAATTATATTTCTTAATTAACAAATATAATTCTTAAAGCCGAATGAGTTAGGATGGATAGGAGAGTACAAAATTTATGTTATGTGATAATTTAAGTAGTTGACAGAGACATGGAAGAAGGAATAAATTGATATTCTTATGTTTTGAGAGTGAAAGGTCTAATGAAGATATAATAAATTTAAAGGCATATTTTAGTTTAAATGTTAAGTAGAATTTGGTTAAAATAGCTTGATATATGTGTGTTTGCCGATTATTTTGTTTATCAAGATAATTGAGTGACCAAATTTTTGAATTTGAAATTTTGTTTGATTAATTAAAATGGGCATTAAGATGTCGAATTCATGAAATTAGAAGTTTATGAGCTTGATAGATTTTAAATGATTGCTAACCGAAAATGAAGTTTGCTTGTGCCGAATGTGATTTTAGTACATGAATTAGGAGTTTAATTTCATTCGGTAACTCATACCAAATTGGGAGATAGTATTAAACATTAGTATTATTTGTTAAATAATTGAAATGAGCTTTGAATGGTTGTTTTGCTTATAATGGCTGAATGTGAACTTAAGTTTTGAATTACAATTGAAGCTTGTTAGTTAGTTGATGATGTCCTTTGATAGCCCTTTTGATATTCGGCCATTGTTAAGGAATTTTGAATTGGTTATAAATTTCTATGTTTTAATTAGCAAATTGAATTATTGAAGGTTGAGCTAATTATATATGTATACGTTTTATATGTACATTAATTTCTTAGTCTATGTTATTCGGCTATAATTGTCATGGTAGAATTTTTTTTTTAATTTGTAAATTTGTTAATCATTAGCTCAAGAGAATCAAGGAGAAAAGTCGGAAAAAAGGGAAGGCAAAACTAAGCGAATAGCCGTAGAATTATAGTCGTCGACAACTCTTAAGGTAAGTTTCTAGCATATAAGTTTAGTTATAATGAAGAATGATATGGAATATGGGTAGAGATGGGACTATGAATTGGTGTAATTACCTATAGTAAAATAATAAGGAATAAGTTACTTCTATGAGCCTTAGCCGATTGGTTATTAGAAAAGTGATATTTAAATTATGATTTGTATGTGATAATAAGAAGTATTTATATATGATGATATGTTTTAAACTCAAATGGTAAGTTCTTAAGTGTTTGGACTTGGAAATTTAAGAGCAAATTGTAATAATCTGCTTAGGACAGCAGCAGTAGTGTGATTTTTGAAAATCACCATAAATTGTTGGAGTGGAATTAGAGACTGAATAAAATATGTAATCAAAGCTCAATGAGTCTAGTTTCTTATAAAATAAACAGTGCAAGCAAAGGAATTTCCTATAGAGAGATATTTAAAGTTGTGTGTGATAGTGTCAGAATGAATCTGAAATCCCCTGTTCTGTATTTAGAAAATCATTATAAATAGTACAAAAATTTTTATAAGATAAAATTTATATTGTTAGACTCCTTAATGAGTCTAGTTTCAAATGAACTAAACAAGAACATATTTTGAAATCTGTACAATGAGAAATTTGATTTTGTAGTGAAGAGTAGTTAGTATAGTCAAATAGTGAAATAGGGGAAACTTTAAGAAAATTCTGGTTTTGATTGGCCAAACCAAAAATCCTGAAAATTTTATGGATAGAAGATATATGAGTCTATTTTCGGGGGAAATTTATGGCCCTTCATTTGGAGTTTCGTAGCTCTAGTTACAAATAATTTAATGATTGTTGCTCAAGAAAATAGCTTGTAGTGAATTTGTGATTTTGTTGTAAACATTGATGAAACTAATTGAGTTGCTTATAAGCTATTGCTGAATTGATGTACAAGATAAATATATAGGTGTGAGGCCAATATGGCTAAAATTTAAATGTGTGCAAGTTATCCGAATGGCTATTTTATAAACGTAAGCAATGTATATGTAATATGTGTTGATAGTTTTATAAATTGAAGGTGTAGTGACTTATATGTTGTTTAGCCGAATGGTTGTCATGAGAAGAATGTAAGTCATGTGTGTATTTTCTTATTTAGTTGGAAGTTTATTGAAAGGGATATATATATAAATATGTATTAAAGTCGAATGATATTATGACATGAAGTTAAGGTACATGCTATATGCTTATATTCGAATGAGGTTAACGAGTTACAATGGTGATAGTTTGTGTGAAATATGGTAACATGTGATTAAATATATATGGAATTTGGAAAGTATTCGGGTTAAGACTCGCTGACTACGTGATGTGGCCTAATGGCTCTTGTGAAATGAGACTAGCTATATTGAGATACGAATAAGTTCGAATGAAGTGATACCTTATTAATGTGTTTTCGTGTTGGAAAAATCGAAGGTATGTGAATTGACGTGTATACAACTTTGTGAATTAACTATGATGATGTATCCGGGCTTAAAGTCCCGCAGGCTTGGTACTGGTAACTGGATTCGGATTTTTTTTAAACCTAGCAGGCTATGGCTAAGTGCTTTGAATTATTTCAAACCGAAGACCATTTGGATATCTTTAAGATAAGGATTTAATTAGTTTCATAAAAATTTACTAATTTGAGTTGTATTCGGCAGGATGTGCAAATACAAGGTATGGATTGTGTTTGGTCATTTATGTATATGTGATAAGGAATATGTTTGGTCCTTTATATACGTATACGAAACTTTAATACTTGTCATGATTTGATTATTTGAAATATTAATGTGAATATGACTAAAGAACTAAGCTCCTCCTAAATACATATATACATTTATGTATGTGCACGAAATGAGTGCATATGATTAAGTGGTTAGATGTATTGAAAGATTGAATTGGTAATTGGTAACTATGGAAACGGTAAGTGTCTTGAAGCTTACTCTGTTGTTACGTTTCTCTGTTTTATAGATTATCAAATTTGGCCTTTGCTCGGGGATCGTCAACAACTCGTCACACTATCACTATCCCCTGTTGGTACTGCTATGTTTTGGATTATCTTATGGCATGTATAGAATAGACTAGTGGCGGAAGAATATTTGGTTAATGTATATAAGCCATGCGAAAATGGCATCTTTTGAATGTTTACTTAAGAAGTTTAATTTTATCCCTGGCTGTGCTTAGTACTTATTTAAATGAATGATTTTTATTTCAAGAAAAGTTCAAAATTTTCTGATCTGCATGAGTTATAATCTGGTAATGCCCTTACTTTCGCACGGGGAGGGTGTTAATACCAACACCGATACGATGTGCTTGGCTTTAGGGTTGTTTGCTTCCGCATCTCTATTCTATATCCACTGAAGCTGGATCGGAAAGTTCCAGTTTCTTCGACGAGGAATGATAAGATTTACTCATCGATCTCCTCCCGAATCTCTTGCCTCTGAAATCAGCCTTCTCTTTTCTCGGCTAAAATCTTCAACTTTGCATGCCGTTTTAACTACACAAAGAATTCTTTCAAATCTGAATATCCCAACTAGAAGTTTAATATCTTCATTCAGCCCATCAATAAACCACTTACACTTATTTCTTTCAGTTGAAAACATATTCTCGAGCCGTACTTGCTCAACCGTACAAATTCCCTCTCGTACTCGTTATAGTCATGCGGCCTTGTTTCAATTCTAAAACTCTTTAATGTTCGATCGAGAATTGCTGACTTATATACTTCTTTCTAAATTCAGATGAAAGAACTCTCAGGTAATTTGTTCTTAACACCACAATGTCAACGTTTTCCACCAATGATATGCATTATCTCTAAGTAAAGATACCACACATTTGATACATTCTTCAGGAGTACATGAAATTTCCTCAAATACTCTATCATGTTCTTGAGCCAAAACTCAGCTCTCTCAGCATCATTATCAACGATAGCCTGAAACTCTTCAGCCCGTGTTTACGAATCTTATTCACTGGCGGCTTATTTAATCAAATCAGATTTATCACTTGTGGCACAACTGGATTTTTTGAGGAAAGGCGGGGGTAGAGGTTGTGAGCAGCCGGATTCGTTCGAATGAACTTCGTGAGCCACTCACTCATCATCTGGAAAAATACTTGTTTGCCTCTCCCTCGTGGCTACTAGATACGAGTCTAGAATCAGACTACATAGCCCATTGAGCGAGAGCGGGCACATTACTTTCAACATCATCAGCTATTGCTCGTTCGGATCCATTTACTATATGAGAAAATCATTTTAACTGTAAGGAATCATCACACTATCGTAGTTTATATATATGGCAATGTATAGCTAGACTCTCACTCGCTACATTAGTTCTAGAATCGGACTAAACCGTAGCTCTGATACCAATTAAATATAACACCCTTAACCCCGTATTCTCACCGAAATAGGGATACGAGGCATTATCGGATAACACACCTCATTCATATACATTATACATTCATACTCAAAATCCATTCAAAACATTCATAATGTCCCTTGTAAGGCTCTACGAGACCTTAAAACATCTTAGAAGTGATTCGGGACTAAACCGATAACATTTGCAAGCTTTAGGAAATTTAGAAAAAATTCAACATTAAAGGCACAGCTCGTGTAATAGGTCATATGCCTCACACGGCCACTAGACACGCTCGTGTCAGAATCCGTGTGAAAACAGGGTATACATTCTAACTTGCACCACACGGCCGAGGACTCGCCCGTCTGCCATAACATAGGAAAACTGGAGAGGTTATGACTTGTGCCACACAGTTGGCCACACGCCCATGTGCCAGCCCGTGTGTCACCACGGCCAATAGACACGCCCGGTGTCTAGACCGTGTCAAACCTGTAGGGTATACTGACTTAATTCGAAAGGGTACCCCAGGACACAAAGCCGTGTAACATGATCGTTTGTCGCACACGACTAAGACACACACATGTGTCTCTGCCGTGTGGACAAAAATAGGCCATTTGTAAAGCCAATTGCACATTTCCATGCATACATAAAAATCTAATTGGTAACATTTCAACACATACATAGGCAGCCAAAACATGCCAATTCATACACATATCATGCCATCTATCCACAACATTTCAACTACTCAATTCCATATTCAAAAACATACCAAAACATATGCAAAATCATCAAGACTACATAAGTCTAAATGCATTTCTCATCAATTATCATCTATATCATGACACAAATTGCACCATATCATCATCTCAAATTCAAACCACAGTATGCCAATCTTCCAAGCATTAATACATCAAATAATAATTAACCAAATGAACAACCATTTAGCTATATCAAAAACTATGCCAAAAATACGAAACAAGCCAACATATAAGGCATTATATACTCACATATATTATTATCAAACATATAATTCAAGCCAACTTAATGGCCTTACACACCAACATTTACATGCCAAATCTCATGGCTAATATCATAACTCAAAACATACTAAGATGACACTAGCCTATACATGCCATATACCATATATACAAAGTTTCAAAAGTACCAAAAAATGATCGATAGTGTGATGATGCTTCTCAATGATCCATGTCCATGTTCGCTTTGATTCTCTATAAAACATAAAGAAATAACATACAGTAAGCTTCACAGCTTAGTAAGTTCGTATTAAATATATACTCAACAGTTCATAGTATAACAAATCATCAATTCGTACTAATTAATATCTAAATCATGGTGACCAACAAACTTCCTCATACTTACTCAAGTGTTTATGAGCAAGTTCATAACTTTTCTGTTTGGATTTCATGCTTTATATGTACATACCTGTACAAATTCATATCGAACTCATACCTTTACGTGATAATGTCGAATACTCGATATCTCACACACTAAGTGCCAACGCATAGCTGAAGTTATTATAATCTTGCACACTAAGTGCCTTTCATAGCCCAAGCTCTCTCAGTCTCGCACACTAAGTACCATATATAGCCGAAGCTATTCCGATTCGCACACTAAGTGCTTATATAGCCAAAGCTATCTCGATACGTACACTATTAGTCGTCGTACACAACCATCATCTCATATATATAATTTATACAATATTAAAGCATTAAAAATATAATTGTAACAATGTTTATCATGTACGAACTTACCTCAGACGTAAAAACAATGAAACTAGTCGATTAGTTGAGTACTTTGTTCTTGCCTCGATCTAAGTCCAAGTTCCTCTTTCTTGATCTATATTATAACAAATTCAACTCATTTAATCACATAATATTTCAATTTAGTCCACAACACACATTTGGGCATTTTTACACATTAGCCCTTAGACTTTCACATTTAAATCAATTTAGTCCAAATTTCTCAACTACATCAAATTTACACAATTCAATTTAATCCATACTTATTCGAATTACCATAATACCCCTAGCAGCCTATATTTCACATTTATTCACACTTTTAACCCCATATATTCATCTTTTACAATTTAATCCCTAATTTGTATTTTTACCAAAAATCACTTAATGAAACATATTAATCTATCAACAATTATCATTTTCCATCATCAACACTCAAAAATATAATCTATCATCAATGGAAACTCACAAATTTATCAACCAATTCAAAAATTGAGGCATGGGATCGCTAGTACTCAAAGCAACGATCACAAAACGTAGAAATCATCAAAAATCGAGCAAAATACATACCTTAATCAAAGAACAAGCTAGCCGAATGAAAACCTAATCTTTTGGATTACTTCTCTTCTAATTTTTGGTTAGAAAAGATGAGAAATAATGAACCATTTGTTATGTTTTGTTATAATTAACTTAATTATATAATTATCATTTTAACCTTAATTAAAACATTAACAAAACATTTAATGGTTGACCATTTATGTCAAATTCCACTAATCATGGTCTAATTACATCATAAGGACATTTTACTTGATTTAGTCACTTTTTTACGTGATTTAGTCCTTTTCTCAATTTAAGCACTCAAACGTTAAAATTAGCTCACGAATTTTTCACACACATATATACACATAACATAAACACCAAAAATAATATTAAAATAATTTTTGACCTCGGGTTTGTTGTTACAGAACCACTGTTCCGTTTATCTAAAACCTGGCTGTTACATATGTGATAATAGATTTATGTGTGAGAAATGTATGATTTATGTTGTGATTTGTTCGGTAATGCCTTGTAACCCTATCCCGAAAACGAATATGGGTTAGGGGTGTTACAAATACAATATTATAGATTGTAATATTACACTCGACGAACCGATAGACACTAATGATTTTTCTTACTAGTTATGAACTTACGCCTCTCATTTATATATCTATCTATATACTCCTTGTAATTTTGTATATTCATTCTTTTTTTAATATAATTTTTAATTTTCATTTGAAATTATTATTTTTAATTACAAGAAGTCTAATAAGCCCTTGTACTTAGAGTTGTTCATTGGCTCAGCTACTCACTCAAGTCAGAAGGCTCATTTGTTATTTGGAAGGGTTTAGGTAAAAATATTATACTTGAAAAATGAGTTTGGGTAATAAAATTAGGCTCGATTAAAATATAGGGTAGGTTTGGGGTTGAACATTTAAGGCTCAAACTTGAGCCGACTTGTTTTCTATGTTTATAATATATTATGTTATGGTATTTTTATATATTACATAATTTAAAATACATAAAAACTAAATCTATAGTAATATGTAAGACTATAATGTAAAATATTTCTTTTTAAAAAAGTGTTAAGATGCCTATATATAAAATTTTATTAAATGCAAAAATATATAAATTTATTAAATATTAAATTAAAAATAACATAATATTTTAAAAAAATTTAAAAAATATGTATGAGCCTAAAATGGATTTGAATTAGTCGTTTACAAATATAGGTGAACTTGAACAAAAATTTAGGCCCATATTTTGAATTTGGATAAGCTTAAAGTATATTGATATTATGTTTAAGCTCAATCTGATTTGATTTATAAATACATCTACCTATACTATTAGGTTAAAAGCAATTACTCTCTCCAAAAATAAACAAAATAATTTACTTCATATACTATAAGAAAGCAAAGAAACAAGGATGATGGATAACAATCGTTAATAACTATAGATTAAAATGTAATTTAATCCATATCAAATTATATAACTACAATTGAAGCCAACGTGAATATCATCTTCTTCTTCACTAAGACATCGTAGGAAAAAGAAAGAAAAAAAACCTTGTTGAAGCTTTGAAACATTTGGCCATAATTGGTAAGCAAATTTAAGCCTTTTTTTTCTTGTAATATTTGTGGATTTGAGGTCATTAGTGCTTGATTTAGCTAGCTCATGTACCAATTTATAAACTTTTAAAGTTTTAAAAAGTTGCCATTGTTGATTTCTTGAAGATTTAGGTGTGAAATCAATAGAAATTAAGCTTTGTTTAAAAAAAGGACTAAAGTGTAAAGCTTAATTGTTTTTGTTTTCTTTTTTTTGACAAATGTAAGGCTTAATTGTTAATTTTGTACATTAGGGAGAAAATTAAAGAAAATGAAAAATTGTCATGAAATTTCAATAGAAAAAGAAAGTAGGAGGTCCCTAATGAGTAATTTTGAAATTGTATTTCAATTTGAAACTCTAGATAGAAAGTTATGCTAGTCTAGATTTTACGGAATAAATTGAATAAATTGAAACTTTTTTGTGGATTGACAACTGATTGTGATTTTTTTGGAAATTAATAGTGTTATATGTTTGTGACAATTATTAGTTAACGCTGACCCGGATCCGTTGAGAGGAAAAGGAAAATTGAAAGTCGTTAACAAATAGCTCGAAATTTCGGTTTATATTTCTATGATTCAAGAACCATTTATTTTCTGCATGTTCATGTCATTTTGCATTATATGGTGTTGAGGTGAGTTATCAATGATTATTTGAGCTAAATTGATATGGTTAAGATTTGATATCGAGAGAGAGACTGAATTGAATAAAATGAAAAAAAAGTACAATTTAATTTATATGCATTAATTTGTATGAAATTTGAGTTGAAACATGTGTGTTTTATGATAAGATGATGAGTTGATAAAAAATTGAGATTGAAATAATGTGAATTGAACTATATTTATAATGACCCGAAAATTGGATACCCTATTAGCTGTTCAGATCGAGTCGAATATAGTTGGTATGCCACAAGGTCAGGATGTTGATTTAAAATCATCGTTGTCGGGCAATCTGGGGTTGTAAATTGTTCACTTAAAGTCATTGTTGTCAAGAAACCCGGGGTGAAAGATTAATTAGATCGAGAGAACCATTGTTGTTGGGCAATCTGGTATGGTAGTATAAATTTGTATAATGTCATTGTTGCTGAGCAACCTGGGGTGACAGACCTATGTATATGATAACTCTAGAATATAGAGTTATTTTCAGTAATTTTAGAATAATAATTCATGCAAATTTTCAGTGGTTGGTAACAAATTTTGTACTTTTCATTATAATTTTGTCCTATTAGATAAAGTTGAGTTAAATTTGTTATCTTGATTAATTTGCATGCTAAATGCACGCTTTTTGCAGTTTTGAAGGTAGTTAGTGCACTGGGAGGAAATGACTTGAAACTCACTTAATGATGCTCAATGTTGCAGCATCTCTGCAACAAAAGCCCTACGAGATTGGACTAATGTGTTGCCATCTTTGGATGCCCCAAATGTAACTCCCCAAATTTTAGGTTTTTGCTTTCACTATTAATTGACACAATTGTGCATCTGCTTCAGTGGTTAAGTGTTCTGGGTATGTGTGAGAGGTCCCAAGTTCAAGCATTACCTTCAACAATTTTAGTTATTTTGGAATTAAGCCTTATACTAATTCAATAGGCTTATATTCAATTGCTTGTAAATTCATCTCAGAATGGGCATATTGTTCTAGTGGTTAAGTGAAGTGTTATTAAGCTAAAGGTCTTGTGTTTGAATTGCTGCTCTGGCAAGGGTGTTATATTTTTTGCTCGGTGGACTGATAAAGTTTCAACCAAACAGAAAGTCTGAGTAGTGATAGTTAGGGCTTATTCTTCTGTGCTTAAAAAAACACTTTTGGAAGAAAAGCTGTGCAGAACAAGCTACTTTTTGCTGGAATTTTTAGCTTTTCAGAAGTGCTTTTGAAAAACACTTCTGAAAAGGAGAAGCTAAAATTTTTAGCTTTCCTCTCCCAAAAGCACTTTTAGTGCTTAATTACTTTTTCACCCCTCCAATAATATAATACTTTCCCCTTTTTTTTGGTGCTTAATTACAAATGTGTTAAAATCATTAATTAAAAATAAAAAAATATTTTTTAAAATACTAATTACAAATATTTAATGGTTATATTTAAATATATAAATTTAGTTTTTATATTCTAATTAAATTTATAAGTAATTAATATTTATTACTTAAAAATATTTAAAATTTATATTTCATATATTAAAATATTAATAAGTTATAATAATTTTTTATATTCTTACTAAAATATAATAATATTAACTAATTTAAATTTTATTTAAATGCATATTTGTTACTTGATAATAACATGTCTAAAATAGACATTTTATTTCTCAAAAGCACTTTTTGACAGCAATGCTAAACACTCAAATTTTAAACCAAACTTTTCAAAGAACTTTTCAAAAGCATTGCCAAACTAGCCCTTAGTGGGGCAGTCGAGAGAATTGAGGGATTAGGGGGAGGTTATGTGAATTACCCTCAGTTTTTCTTTTTGCTTTGTTTTGAAAAATTTCGTCTCTCTCCCTCTTAATTTTGTTTTTGACGTGATCCTCTGCTATTCTGTCGAATTTTTTCTTTTGGTTTTTCCCTCCTTTCCTTTTCTTCTTGTTCTCAACTTCATCTTTTCGTTTAACAACGAGTCTTAAACTTGTGTGGAATAGTTAAGTCTTCTAATTCTGTTCGCTGTAATGGGTGTTTAGTAATAGATTTAGAATCTGACTATTATTAAGATTGATAGTGTAGACGAACGTCGTGAGCAGTGAGTTTGTTGCTTCGGTTTAGTAAGAATTAATGAAGGTTCCTTGTCCGTGGTAAGTCGGGTTTCGGTTGTTTCGTTGGTTGAATTCTGAAATCAGTCACTTAATCGGTGTTTAGCATGCTGTATTCAGTTTCTAGAATGCTCAGGATTGTGTTTGCTACAAAATCATATCAGGTGTGTACCCAAAAATGCAGAAAATAAGATTCGGTGAAAGCCAAAAAAGCGTTCGGTCGACACCACAAGAGCGTGTGATCGCCCGTGTGGTAGGTTGTGTGAGGGGACACTGCCGTGTGATTGACAAGCCATGCTGTGCGTGCATGGCACGACTGTGTGGTGGTCAGGTAGGCCGTGTGCGACACATGAGCTAGACTGAATTAGCCCGTGTGCACCCACACGAGTACTCCACATGGGCATGTGGGATTCTGGGCCAGGCCGTGTGATCCACATGGCCAAGGCTA
This sequence comes from Gossypium hirsutum, assembly GCF_007990345.1. Classification (NCBI taxonomy): domain Eukaryota; kingdom Viridiplantae; phylum Streptophyta; class Magnoliopsida; order Malvales; family Malvaceae; genus Gossypium; species Gossypium hirsutum. Next base: position 3,512 of record NW_024403298.1, on the reverse strand, counting down.
ATTTAGGCCACACAGGCATATGGGTCCGCACGGGCAGACCACATAGGCGTGTGAGCCCATTTTTCTGAAATATTCTGTAAGGTTACAAAATTTCACCCTTTCTGTTTAATCTGTACAGGTAATCCCCAGGCTTGACGGATCGGTACGAAAAAGGACTCGACGGTGGCCACATAAATTTTAGACTATTTTCCGTAAATTTTTAGATTTTATTTCTTATTTTGGGGTTTGATGTAAATTTTGAACTTGGACCTTTTGATTTTAAATTTGAGACTTTATACTGCTTTTATGGATCTTTAAACTGCAACTCAACAAAATATGGGTTTTCTCTAAAAACTAAAGTTTTCGTAAATAAAAATGGTTTTTCCTAAATTAGTTGGTTACAAAAGCTTCAGCTTAAAAGACAAGTTTTGAGGCAAAACACCTAGAGCACGTTCTTTCAAATTAAATAAAAGATACTTAACTGGAACGATTTTTAATGTGACAAGCTCTATTTCAAAATCTATTCTATTTGACTTCGCTAAATACAGCCATAACGTCTAGGCTAGGTTTGGGGTGTTACATTTAATGGTATCAGAGTCAGGTTGCAAAACTCGGCTGTGGATTTTGGGTTTTAAAAGGTTGGATTCAAAGAACTGATTTACAAATAATTTTAAATGATTTGACTGAATATGTGGTACATCGAGTCTCCGGCGCCAGTTCTGTAACTATTCTGAAACTTTGATAAGTTTTACCTAAAAATACTATTAGTATACTGTGAAAATACTATAGTTAGTGTGCTCTAAGACTGTAGGGAAAACTAATACAGACTGTGATCCGCGATAACGAACTTTAAATTTCTGTTACTGTTGGCATAAAATATCTGCTAATAAATATCAAAACTGTTACTGATTCATAAAATGTTAATACAAATAAGCTTCGAACCTACGATGAGTGCACGAGGTATCTGTAGATAGGGTATTAGAGGCCATGGAAGGGGCCGTAGAGAGACTCGAGCTGAGTCCTTGGCATCTGACAGTATGCCTAATTTAGACATGAGTGAGACGCTGGTGTTACCTGCGACTGAGACTGGGTCTAAAGATCACATAGCCAGGGACGACGCCTTGTCTCAAGCTATGCTGAGGATATTAGAGAAGGTCATTGGGCGGAACACTGGATTTGGAGGCAGAGGGTCGATTACGGAACAACTCCAGTCCAACAAGGCTGAGTTATTTAGGGGTGTCACTGGAGTCACCCCTAACGTGGCCGAGTACTGGATGGAGGCCACTGAAAGAATCATGGATGACCTGGATTTTACCCCTGAATAGAAATTAAAAGGGGTTATTTCCTTGCTTCACGATGAAGCATACTAATGGTGGCTGACTGTTTAGGAGAGCACTCAGCTCGAACGACTGACATGGGATTTTTATAAGTCTACTTTTCAAGGTAAATATGTAGGGGCAAGCTACATCGATACTAGGAGACATGAGTTTCTGAATTTCACGCAAGGAGATCATTCAGTGGCTGAGTATGAGGTTGAGTTTTTAAGATTGAGCAGCTATGCGCGAGGCATGGTGGCAACTGAATATGAGCATTGTGTTCACTTTGAGGATAGACTTAGGGACGGTTTGAGAGTTCTGATAGCTCCACAGAGAGAGGTGACTTTTTAGCACTAGTAGAGAGGGCATATATCGCCGAGGAGGTGAAGCACGCTGAGCGCCAAAACAGAGAGAGAGAAAGGGGTAGAAACAAGAGGGATTCGGGGCCCTCGAGTTCTACGCTGAGGCCTAAGAAAAAGGTCAGATCTAATGGACCAGTTAGAGTTGGGGCCCCCATTGCACCTACAAAGAACTTGCCTTGTAGGCATTGTGGTAGACGCCATCCGAGCAAATGTTGGAGGACTACTAGGGCATGTTTAGGATATGGGTCTACTGAGCACCACATTCGTGAGTGTTCACTGAGGGTCGATCAGATGCAAGCTCCAGGTTCTTGTACAGCGCAGTCACCGAGGGTAGTTCAGCAGCCACCTAGGGGTCGTAGTCGGGCTAGGGGTGGTAACGGCATGGGCCGTGGACAAAGAGCACTGGGAAGAGGTACTGGACAGACTGAGGCGAAGTAGCCTGCTCTTGTTTATGCTGCTCGTCGATGAGAGGATAGAGATGCTTTAGACGTCATCACGGGTACGTTTTTAATTTACAATGTACCTTATCTTGCATTGATAGACATAGGCTCTACACACTCCAATGTACCTAACACTGTGTCTGAAACTTTAGGTATTCCGGTTAAGGATATTTCTAGTGGGGTGACTGTTGTGAGTCTTGTAGGGCAATCTATCCGAGTTAGCAAATTGTATAGAGACATCCTGCTAGAGGTCCAAGAGACAGTATTTTTGGCAGATCTAATGGAGCTTTCGTTCGGGGAGTTCGATTTAATTTTGGGGATAGACTGGTTGGTCAAACACCAATTTGGACTGTGCAACCAATAGGGTCGTTTTGAGAATCGATGAGGACGATGAGGTAGTTGTTATTGGGGAATGACGGGATTTTCTAACTAATGTGATTTATGTATTGGTAGCAGAAAAGTTGATTTGAATAGGGTGTGAGACATTTTTGGCATATGTAAGTGTTTCTGATTTTAGATATTCTTTTATAAAGGACATCAGAACTGTGAGGGATTTTTCAGATGTCTTTCCCAAGGAACTATCGGGTTTGCCTCCGAACCAAAAAGTGGAATTTAAGATTAAGCTTATTTCAAGCACAGTCACCCTCTACCGAATGGCACTGAAGGAGCTTACGGAGCTTAAGGCTCAAATTCAGGAATTGCTAGATCGTAGGTTCATTCGTCCTAGTATGTCTCTGTGGAGAGCACCTGTGTTATTTGTGAAAAATAAAGATAGAACAATGAGGTTGTGTATCCACTACTGACAGTTGAACAAGCTAACGATTAAGAATAAGTATCCACTTCCAAGGATTGATGATTTATTCGACTAGTTCAGAGGGGCTCCTATGTTTTCCAAGATTGATCTACGTTCAGGTTATCATCAATTAAGGATTAAGGAGGTTGATGTGTATAAGACGTCATGTAGGACTCGTTATGGACACAACGAGCTCCTAGTAATGCCCTTTGGTTTGACTAATGCACCAGTGACATTTATGGACTTGATGAACCAAGTATTCTAGCCCTACCTGGATCGGTTTGTGGTGGTGTTCATAGATGATATCTTGGTGTATTCTAAGTCTGAAAATGAGCACGATGAGCATCTGAGAGTGGTACTATAGATTCTTCGTGAGAAACAGTTGTATGTGAAGTTCAGCAAGTGTGAGTTCTGCCTCCAAGAAGTGACATTTTTGGGACATGTAGTTTTTGCTGAGGGGATACGAGTTAATCCCAATAAGAATGAGGCGGTGTTGGATTGGAAACGACCAAAGAATGTATCTGCGATCCGCAGCTTTCTAAGGTTGGCGGGTTACTATTGGCGCTTTGTAGAAGGATTCTCCTTGATTGCAGCTCTGTTGACTAAGCTTCTGTGTAAAGGA
>NW_024403297.1:0-17598 GCF_007990345.1 Gossypium hirsutum | reverse complement strand
CGAAGATGAATAGCTTCATCAATGACCCCTATCACAAAATTGAAGGCCCCGTTTTAGATGTTGATTTGTGTCATCCGTCATGGTTCCTCTGAATTGCAGATTATTTTGGATCATCTAGATCATGGTCGATTTATTTTCAAAATTATTTCCATAATGGTTGGCCTTGTAATGCTACCTTGAACCATCACCAGATTTGGTAGTGCATAATCCCTTAGGTTTCGCTCTTCTCATGCCATCGAAGGGTTTGCTGGTAATAGCGGTGGGGGGTAATTCTGGATGTTAAGTTCGTTTACCTCATCAAACAACGGGTTATCGCATAGTAGATTGCTTGCAACAGGTGATTGGTTTGCATCTGCTATGGCTATTGACGATTCCTACAGATTATTCTCTCTAGATCAGTGACTCGCTCTATAACTGTTCCAACTACTACGAGTCATACACTGAAACTAAAAAGAAATAAAAGATGTTAGTAACAATAAAAAATTGTATCTACAATTTATAAATTTCCAAATTCTAAATCAATTATATTAGTGTTGTCCTCGGCATCAACTGAGTCGACATTATAGTGTAAATATTGCAATAATGAATGAATTGAGGTGCTGTTGCAGTTCGGTCAGTTTAAATAGTTTTACAATGAAGTAGGTGAGTACTCCAAGGATCAAACCCAAGGAAGGCTAATACTAAATTAACTTTAACTTTAACTTAAACGAATATCGATCAAGGATAAGGGAAACAACCGAAGATGAATAGCTTCATTAATGACCCTGTTATATTTAAATGCATCACAAAATTGAAGGACCCGTTTTAGATGTTGATTTGGGTCATCCGTCATGGTGCCTCTGAATTGCAGATTATTTTGGATCATCTAGATTACGGTCGATTTTATTTCAAAATTATTTTCCATAATGGTTGGCCTTGTAATGCTGCCTTGAACCATCACCATATTTGGTATGCGTAATCCTTAGGTTTCGCCTTCTCATGCCATCGAAGGGTTTGCTGGTAATTGCGGTGGTGGTGGTAAGCCTTGGATATTAAGTTCGTTTACCTCATCAAACAACGGGTTATCGCATGGTAGATTGCTTGCAACAGGGGATTGGTTTTGCAACTGCTATTGCTATTGACGATTCCTACAGATTATTCTCTCTAGAACAGTGACTCGCTTTATAATTATTCCACTACTACGAGTCCTACACTGAAACTAAAAAGAAAATAAAAGATGTTAGTAACAATAAAAAAATTGTATCTACAATTTATAAATTTCCAAATTATCCTATAAAACTCAAAAATTAAAATCAATTTAGTAATGTTGCCTCCTCGGCAATGGGTCCAAACACTTGACCGCCTCCGAACATACTTACATCCAGAGTGTAAATATTGAAACTAAATGAATGGAATTGAGGTGGTGTCTGCAAGTACACAAGTCATGTTGTAATATAGTTTTTACAACGAAGTAGGTGAGTACTCCAAGGATCAAACCCAAGGGAGGCTAATACTAAATTAACTTGAAATTAAACGAATATAGATCTAATTAGTACAGGTGATTGGTTTTTCATTTGCTATGGCTATTGACGATTCCTACAGATTATTCTCTTTAGATCAGTGACTCGCTCTATAACTGTTCCACTACTACGAGCCATACACTGAAACTAAAAAGAAAATAAAAGATGTTAATAACAATAAAAAATTGTATCTACAATTTATAAATTTCCAAATTATCCTATAAAACTCAAAAATTAAAATCAATTCAGTAGCGTTGCCTCCTCGACAATGGCACCAAACACTTGACCGCCTCCGGACATACTAACATCCAGAGTGTAAATATTACAACTAAATGAATGGAATTGAGGTGGTGTCTGCAAGTATACGAGTCAGGTTGTAATATAGTTTTTACAACGAAGTAGGTGAGTACTCCAAGGATCAAACCCAAGGAAGGCTAATACTAAATTAACTTTAACTTTAACTTAAACAAATATCGGTCAAGCATAAGGGAAACAGCCGAAGATGAATAGCTTTATCAATGACCCCGTTATATTAGAATGTATAACAAAAATGAAGGTCACGTTTTATATGTTGATTTGTGTCATCCGTCATGGTGCCTCTGAATTGCAGATTATTTTGGATCATCTAGATCATGGTCGATTTTATTTCAAAATTGTTTTCCATAATGGTTGGCCTTGTAAGGCTACCTTGAACCATCACCATATTTGGCAGTGCGTAATCCCTTAGGTTTCGCCCTTCTCATGCCATCGAAGGGTTTGCTGGTAATTGCGGTGGTGGTGGTAAGTCTTGGATGTTAAGTTCGTTTACCTCATCAAACAACGGGTTATCGCATGGTAGATTACTTGCAACAGGTGATTGGTTTTGCAACTGCTATGGCTATTGACGATTCCTATAGATTATTCACTCTAGATCAGTGACTCGCTTTATAATTATTCCACTACTACGAGTCCTACACTGAAACTAAAAAGAAAATAAAAGATGTTAGTAACAATAAAAAAATTGTATCTACAATTTATAAATTTCCAAATTATCCTATAAAACTCAAAAATTAAAATCAATTTAGTAGTGTTGCGTCCTCGGCAATGGCTCCAAACACTTGACGGCCTCCGAACATACTAACATCCCAAGTGTAAATATTGCAACTAAATGAATGGAATTGAGGTGGTGTCTGCAAGTACACGAGTCAGGTTGTAATATAGTTTTTACAACGAAGCAGGTGAGTACTCCAAGGATCAAACCCAAGGAAGGCTAATACTAAATTAACTTTAACTTAAACGAATATAGATCTAATTAGTACAAGTGATTCGTTTTGCATCTGCTATGCTTACTGACGATTCCTAGAGATTATTCTCTCTAGATCAGTGACTCGCTCTATAACTGTTCCACTACTACGAGCCATACACTGGAACTAAAAAGAAAATAAAAGATGTTAGTAACAATAAAAAAATTGTATCTACAATTTATAAATTTCCAAATTATCCTATAAAACTCAAAAATTAAAATCAATTTAGTAGCGTTGCCTCCTCGGCAATGGCACCAAACACTTGACTGCCTCCGGACATACTAACATCCAGAGTGTAAATATTGCAACTAAATGAATGGAATTGAGGTGTTGTCTGCAAGTATACGAGTCAGGTTGTAATATAGTCTTTACAACGAAGTAGGTGAGTACTCCAAGGATCAAACCCAAGGGAGGCTAATACTAAGTTAACTTGAACTTAAAGGAATATAGATCTAATTAGTACAGGTGATTGGTTTTGCATCTGCTATGGCTATTGACGATCCCTACAGATTATTCTCTTTAGATCAGTGACTCGCTCTATAATTGTTCCAATACTGCAAGACATACACTGAAACTCAAAAGAAAATAAAAGATGTTAGTAACAATAAAAAAATTGTATCTACAATTTATAAATTTCCAAATTATCCTATAAAACTCAAAAATTAAAATCAATTAAGGAGCGTTGCCTCCTCGGCAATGGCACCAAACACTTGACTGCCTTCGGACATACTAACATCCAGAGTGTAAATATTGCAACTAAATGAATGGAATTGAGGTGGTGTCTGCAAGTATACGAGTCAGGTTGTAATATAGTTTTTACAACGAAGTAGGTGAGTACTCCAAGGATCAAACCCAAGGGAGGCTAATACTAAATTAACTTGAACTTAAACGAATATAGATCTAATTAGTACAGATGATTGGTTTTGCATCTGCTATGGCTATTGACGATTCCTACAGATTATTCTCTCTAGATCAGTGACTCGCTCTATAACTGTTCCACTATTGCAAGACATACACTGAAACTAAAAAGAAAATAAAAGATGTTAGTAACAATAAAAAAATTGTATCTACAATTTATAAATTTCCAAATTATCCTATAAAACTCAAAAATTAAAATCAATTTAGTAGCGTTGCCTCCTCGGCAATGGCACCAAACATTTGACCGCCTCCGGACATACTAAGATCCAGAGTGTAAATATTGCACCTAAATGAATGGAATTGAGGTGGTGTCTGCAAGTATACGAGTCAGGTTCTAATATAGTTTTTACAACAAAGTAGGTGAGTACTCCAAGGATCAAACCCAAGGAAGGCTAATACTAAATTAACTTGAACTTAAACGAATATATATCTAATTAGTACAGGTGATTGGTTTTGCATCTGCTATGGCTATTGACGATTCCTACAGATTATTCTCTTTAGATCAGTGACTCGCTCTATAACTGTTCCACTACTACGAGCCATACACTGAAACTAAAAAGAAAATAAAAGATGTTAGTAACAATAAAAAAATTGTATCTACAATTTATAAATTTCCAAATTATCCTATAAAACTAAAAAATTAAAATCAATTCAGTAGCGTTGCCTCCTCGGCAATGGCACCAAACACTTGACCGCCTCCGGACATACTAACATCCAGAGTGTAAATATTGCAACTAAATGAATGGAATTGAGGTGGTGTCTGCAAGTATACGAGTCAGGTTGTAATATAGTTTTTATAACGAAGTAGGTGAGTACTCCAAGGATCAAACCCAAGGAAGGCTAATACTAAATTAACTTTAACTTTAACTTAAACGAATATCGATCAAGGATAAGGGAAACAACCGAAGATGAATAGCTTCGTCAATGACCCCGTTATATTAGAATGTATCACAAAATTGAAGGCCCCGTTTTAGATGTTGATTTGTGTCATCCGTCATGGTTCCTCTGAATTGCAGATTATTTTGGATCATCTAGATCATGGTCGATTTTATTTCAAAATTATTTTCCATAATGGTTGGCCTTGTAATGCTACCTTGAACCATCACCAGATTTGGTAGTGCATAATCCCTTAGGTTTCGCTCTTCTCATGCCATCGAAGCGTTTACTGGTAATAGCGGTGGTGGTGGTAAGTCTTGGATGTTAAGTTCGTTTACCTCATCAAACAACGGGTTATCGCATAGTAGATTGCTTGCAACAGGTGATTGGTTTTGCATCTGCTATGGCTATGGACGATTCCTACAGATTATTCTCTCTAGATCAGTGACTCGCTCTATAACTGTTCCACTACTACGAGTCATACACTGAAACTAAAAAGAAAATAAAAGATGTTAGTAACAATAAAAAAATTGTATCTACAATTTATAAATTTCCAAATTATCCTATAAAACTCAAAAATTAAAATCAATTTAGTAGCGTTGCCTCCTCGGCAATGGCACCAAAAACTTGACCGCCTCCGGACATACTAACATCCAGAGTGTAAATATTGCAACTAAATGAATGGAATTGAGGTGCTGTCTGCAAGTATACGAGTCAGGTTGTAATATAGTTTTTAGAATGAAGTAGGTGAGTACTCCAAGGATCAAACCCAAGGAAGGCTAATACTAAATTAACTTTAACTTTAACTTAAACGAATATCGATCAAGGATAAGGGAAACAACCGAAGATGAATAGCTTCATTAATGACCCTGTTATATTTAAATGCATCACAAAATTGAAGGACCCGTTTTAGATGTTGATTTGGGTCATCCGTCATGGTGCCTCTGAATTGCAGATTATTTTGGATCATCTAGATCACGGTCGATTTTATTTCAAAATTATTTTCCATAATGGTTGGCCTTCTAATGCTACCTTGAACCATCACCATATTTGGTAGTGCGTAATACCTTAGGTTTCGCCCTTCTCATGCCATCGAAGGGTTTGCTGGTAATTGCGGTGGTGGTGGTAAGTCTTGGATGTTAAGTTCGTTTACCTCATCAAACAACGGGTTATCGCATGGTAGATTACTTGCAACAGGTGATTGGTTTTGCAACTGCTATGGCTATTGACGATTCCTATAGATTATTCTCTCTAGATCACTGACTCGCTTTATAATTATTCCACTACTACGAGTCCTACACTGAAACTAAAAAGAAAATAAAAGATGTTAGTAACAATAAAAAAATTGTATCTACAATTTATAAATTTCCAAATTATCCTATAAAACTCAAAAATTAAAATCAATTTAGTAGTGTTGCGTCCTCGGCAATGGCTCGAAACACTTGACCTCCTCCGAACATACTAACATCCAGAGTGTAAATATTGCAACTAAATGAATGGAATTGAGGTGGTGTCTGCAAGTACACGAGTCAGGTTGGAATATAGTTTTTACAACGAAGTAGGTGAGTACTCCAAGGATCAAACCCAAGGAAGGCTAATACTAAATTAACTTAACTTAAACGAATATAGATCTAATTAGTACAAGTGATTCGTTTTGCATCTGCTATGGCTATTGACGATTCCTAGAGATTATTCTCTCTAGATCAGTGACTCGCTCTATAACTGTTCCACTACTACGAGCCATACACTGGAACTAAAAAGCAAATAAAAGATGTTAGTAACAATAAAAAAATTGTATCTACAATTTATAAATTTCCAAATTATCCTATAAAACTCAAAAATTAAAATCAATTTAGTAGCGTTGCCTCCTCGGCAATGGCACCAAACACTTGACCGCCTCCGGACATACTAACATCCAGAGTGTAAATATTGCAACTAAATGAATGGAATTGAGGTGTTGTCTGCAAGTATACGAGTCAGGTTGTAATATAGTTTTTACAACGAAGTAGGTGAGTACTCCAAGGATCAAACCCAAGGGAGGCTAATACTAACTTAACTTGAACTTAAATGAATTAGATCTAATTAGTACAGGTGATTGGTTTTGCATCTGCTATGGCTATTGATGATTCCTATAGATTATTCTCTTTAGATCAGTGACTCGCTCTATAACTATTCCACTACTACGAGCCATACACTGAAACTAAAAAGAAAATAAAAGATGTTAGTAACAATAAGAAAATTGTATCTACAATTTATAAATTTCCAAATTATCCTACAAAACTAAAAAATTAAAATCAATTCAGTAGCGTTGCCTCCTCGGCAATGGCACCAAACACTTGTCCGCCTCCGGACATACTAACATCCAGAGTGTAAATATTGCAACTAAATGAATGGAATGTAGGTGGTGTCTGCAAGTATACGAGTCAGGTTGTAATATAGATTTTACAACGAAGTAGGTGAGTACTCCAAGGATCAAACCCAAGGAAGGCTAATACTAAATTAACTTTAACTTTAACTTAAACGAATATCGATCAAGGATAAGGGAAACAACCGAAGATGAATAGCTTCATCAATGACCCCGTTATATTAGAATGTATCACAAAATTGAAGGCCCCGTTTTAGATGTTGATTTGTGTCATCCGTCATGGTTCCTCTGAATTGCAGATTATTTTGGATCATCTAGATCATGGTCGATTTTATTTCAAAATTATTTTCCATAATGGTTGGCCTTGTAATGCTTCCTTGAACCATCACCAGATTTGGTAGTGCATAATCCCTTAGGTTTCGCTCTTCTCATGCCATCGAAGGGTTTGCTGGTAATAGCGGTGGTGGTGGTAAGTCTTGGATGTTAAGTTCGTTTACCTCATCAAACAACGGGTTATCGCATAGTAGATTGCTTGCAACAGGTGATTGGTTTTGCATCTGCTATGGCTATTGACGATTCCTACAGATTATTCTCTCTAGATCAGTGACTCGCTCTATAACTGTTCCACTACTACGAGTCATACACTGAAACTAAAAAGAAAATAAAAGATGTTAGTAACAATAAAAAAATTGTATCTACAATTTATAAATTTCCAAATTATCCTATAAAACTCAAAAATTAAAATCAATTTAGTAGCGTTGCCTCCTCGGCAATGGCACCAAACACTTGACCGCCTCCGGACATTCTAACATCCAGAGTGTAAATATTGCAACTAAATGAATGGAATTGAGGTGCTGTCTGCAAGTATACGAGTCAGGTTGTAAGATAGTTTTTACAATGAAGTAGGTGAGTACTCCAAGGATCAAACCCAAGGAAGGCTAATACTAAATTAACTTTAACTTTAACTTAAACGAATATCGATCAAGGATAAGGGAAACAACCGAAGATGAATAGCTTCATTAATGACCCTGTTATATTTAAATGCATCACAAAATTGAAGGACCCGTTTTAGATGTTGATTTGGGTCATCCGTCATGGTGCCTCTGAATTGCAGATTATTTTGGATCATCTAGATTACGGTCGATTTTATTTCAAAATTATTTTCCATAATGGTTGGCCTTGTAATGCTGCCTTGAACCATCACCATATTTGGTAGTGCGTAATCCCTTAGGTTTCGCCCTTCTCATGCCATCGAAGGGTTTGCTGGTAATTGCGGTGGTGGTGGTAAGCCTTGGATATTAAGTTCGTTTACCTCATCAAACAACGGGTTATCGCATGGTAGATTGCTTGCAACAGGGATTGGTTTTGCAACTGCTATTGCTATTGACGATTCCTACAGATTATTCTCTCTAGAACAGTGACTCGCTTTATAATTATTCCACTACTACGAGTCCTACACTGAAACTAAAAAGAAAATAAAATATGTTAGTAACAATAAAAAAATTGTATCTACAATTTATAAATTTCCAAATTATCCTATAAAACTCAAAAATTAAAATCAATTTAGTAATGTTGCCTCCTCGGCAATGGGTCCAAACACTTGACCGCCTCCGAACATACTTACATCCAGAGTGTAAATATTGAAACTAAATGAATGGAATTGAGGTGGTGTCTGCAAGTACACAAGTCATGTTGTAATATAGTTTTTACAACGAAGTAGGTGAGTACTCCAAGGATCAAACCCAAGGGAGGCTAATACTAAATTAACTTGAAATTAAACGAATATAGATCTAATTAGTACAGGTGATTGGTTTTTCATTTGCTATGGCTATTGACGATTCCTACAGATTATTCTCTTTAGATCAGTGACTCGCTCTATAACTGTTCCACTACTACGAGCCATACACTGGAACTAAAAAGAAAATAAAAGATGTTAGTAACAATAAAAAAATTGTATCTACAATTTATAAATTTCCAAATTATCCTATAAAACTCAAAAATTAAAATCAATTTAGTAGCGTTGCCTCCTCGGCAATGGCACCAAACACTTGACTGCCTCCGGACATACTAACATCCAGAGTGTAAATATTGCAACTAAATGAATGGAATTGAGGTGTTGTCTGCAAGTATACGAGTCAGGTTGTAATATAGTCTTTACAACGAAGTAGGTGAGTACTCCAAGGATCAAACCCAAGGGAGGCTAATACTAAGTTAACTTGAACTTAAAGGAATATAGATCTAATTAGTACAGGTGATTGGTTTTGCATCTGCTATGGCTATTGACGATCCCTACAGATTATTCTCTTTAGATCAGTGACTCGCTCTATAATTGTTCCAATACTGCAAGACATACACTGAAACTCAAAAGAAAATAAAAGATGTTAGTAACAATAAAAAAATTGTATCTACAATTTATAAATTTCCAAATTATCCTATAAAACTCAAAAATTAAAATCAATTAAGGAGCGTTGCCTCCTCGGCAATGGCACCAAACACTTGACCGCCTCCGGACATACTAACATCCAGAGTGTAAATATTGTAACTAAATGAATGGAATTGAGGTGGTGTCTGCAAGTATACGAGTCAGGTTGTAATATAGTTTTTACAACGAAGTAGGTGAGTACTCCAAGGATCAAACCCAATGGAGGCTAATACTAAATTAACTTGAACTTAAACGAATATAGATCTAATTAGTACAGATGATTGGTTTTGCATCTGCTATGGCTATTGACGATTCCTACAGATTATTCTCTCTAGATCAGTGACTCGCTCTATAACTGTTCCACTATTGCAAGACATACACTGAAACTAAAAAGAAAATAAAAGATGTTAGTAACAATAAAAAAATTGTATCTACAATTTATAAATTTCCAAATTATCCTATAAAACTCAAAAATTAAAATCAATTTAGTAGCGTTGCCTCCTCGGCAATGGCACCAAACATTTGACCGCCTCCGGACATACTAAGATCCAGAGTGTAAATATTGCACCTAAATGAATGGAATTGAGGTGGTGTCTGCAAGTATACGAGTCAGGTTCTAATATAGTTTTTACAACAAAGTAGGTGAGTACTCCAAGGATCAAACCCAAGGAAGGCTAATACTAAATTAACTTGAACTTAAACGAATATATATCTAATTAGTACAGGTGATTGGTTTTGCATCTGCTATGGCTATTGACGATTCCTACAGATTATTCTCTTTAGATCAGTGACTCGCTCTATAACTGTTCCACTACTACGAGCCATACACTGAAACTAAAAAGAAAATAAAAGATGTTAGTAACAATAAAAAAATTGTATCTACAATTTATAAATTTCCAAATTATCCTATAAAACTAAAAAATTAAAATCAATTCAGTAGCGTTGCCTCCTCGGCAATGGCACCAAACACTTGACCGCCTCCGGACATACTAACATCCAGAGTGTAAATATTGCAACTAAATGAATGGAATTGAGGTGGTGTCTGCAAGTATACGAGTCAGGTTGTAATATAGTTTTTACAACGAAGTAGGTGAGTACTCCAAGGATCAAACCCAAGGAAGGCTAATACTAAATTAACTTTAACTTTAACTTAAACGAATATCGATCAAGGATAAGGGAAACAACCGAAGATGAATAGCTTCGTCAATGACCCCGTTATATTAGAATGTATCACAAAATTGAAGGCCCCGTTTTAGATGTTGATTTGTGTCATCCGTCATGGTTCCTCTGAATTGCAGATTATTTTGGATCATCTAGATCATGGTCGATTTTATTTCAAAATTATTTTCCATAATGGTTGGCCTTGTAATGCTACCTTGAACCATCACCAGATTTGGTAGTGCATAATCCCTTAGGTTTCGCTCTTCTCATGCCATCGAAGGGTTGGCTGGTAATAGCGGTGGTGGTGCTAAGTCTTGGATGTTAAGTTCGTTTACCTCATCAAACAACGGGTTATCGCATAGTAGATTGCTTGCAACAAGTGATTGGTTTTGCATCTGCTATGGCTATTGACGAATCCTACAGATTATTCTCTCTAGATCAGTGACTCGCTCTATAACTGTTCCACTACTACGAGTCATACACTGAAACTAAAAAAAAATAAAAGATGTTAGTAACAATAAAAAAATTGTATCTACAATTTATAAATTTCCAAATTATCCTATAAAACTCAAAAATTAAAATCAATTTAGTAGCGTTGCCTCCTCGGCAATGGCACCAAACACTTGACCGCCTCCGGACATACTAACATCCAGAGTGTAAATATTGCAACTAAATGAATCGAATTGAGGTGGTGTCTGCAAGTATACGAGTCAGGTTGTAATATAGTTTTTACAACGAAGTAGGTGAGTACTCCAAGGATCAAACCCAAGGAAGGCTAATACTAAATTAACTTTAACTTTAACTTAAACGAATATCGATCAAGGATAAGGGAAACAACCGAAGATGAATAGCTTCATTAATGACCCCGTTATATTTAAATGCATCACAAAATTGAAGGACCCGTTTTAGATGTTGATTTGGGTCATCCGTCATGGTGCCTCTGAATTGCAGATTATTTTGGATCATCTAGATCATGGTCGATTTTATTTCAAAATTATTTTCCATAATGGTTGGCCTTGTAAGGCTACCTTGAACCATCACCATATTTGGTAGTGCGTAATCCCTTAGGTTTCGCCCTTCTCATGCCATCGAAGGGTTTGCCGGTAATTGCGATGGTGGTGGTAAGTCTTGGATGTTAAGTTCGTTTACCTCATCAAACAACGGGTTATCGCATGGTAGATTACTTGCAACAGGTGATTGGTTTTGCAACTGCTATGGCTATTGACGATTCCTATAGATTATTCTCTCTAGCTCAGTGACTCGCTTTATAATTATTCCACTACTACGAGTCCTACACTGAAACTAAAAAGAAAATAAAAGATGTTAGTAACAATAAAAAAATTGTATCTACAATTTATAAATTTCCAAATTATCCTATAAAACTCAAAAATTAAAATCAATTTAGTAGTGTTGCGCCTCGGCAATGGCTCCAAACACTTGACCGCCTCCGAACATACTAACATCCAGAGTGTAAATATTGCAACTAAATGAATGGAATTGAGGTGGTGTCTGCAAGTACACGAGTCAGGTTGTAATATAGTTTTTACAACGAAGTAGGTGAGTACTCCAAGGATCAAACCCAAGGAAGGCTAATACTAAATTAACTTTAACTTAAACGAATATAGATCTAATTAGTACAAGTGATTCGTTTTGCATCTGCTATGGCTACTGACGATTCCTAGAGATTATTCTCTCTAGACCAGTGACTCGCTCTATAACTGTTCCACTACTACGAGCCATACACTGGAACTAAAAAGAAAATAAAAGATGTTAGTAACAATAAAAAATTGTATCTACAATTTATAAATTTCCAAATTATCCTATAAAACTCAAAAATTAAAATCAATTTAGTAGTGTTGCGTCCTCGGCAATGGCTCCAAACACTTGACCGCCTCCGAACATACTAACATCCCAAGTGTAAATATTGCAACTAAATGAATGGAATTGAGGTGGTGTCTGCAAGTACACGAGTCAGGTTGTAATATTGTTTTTACAACGAAGCAGGAGAGTACTCCAAGGATCAAACCCAAGGAAGGCTAATACTAAATTAACTTTTACTTAAACGAATATAGATCTAATTAGTACAAGTGATTCGTTTTGCATCTGCTATGGCTACTGACGATTCCTAGAGATTATTCTCTCTAGACCAGTGACTCGCTCTATAACTGTTCCACTACTACGAGCCATACACTGGAACTAAAAAGAAAATAAAAGATGTTAGTAACAATAAAAAAATTGTATCTACAATTTATAAATTTCCAAATTATCCTATAAAACTAAAAAAATTAAAATCAATTTAGTAGCGTTGCCTCCTCGGCAATGGCACCAAACACTTGACCGCCTCCGGACATACTAACATCCAGAGTGTAAATATTGCAACTAAATGAATGGAATTGAGGTGTTGTCTGCAAGTATACGAGTCAGGTTGTAATATAGTTTTTACAATGAAGTAGGTGAGTACTCCAAGGATCAAACCCAAGGAAGGCTAATACTAATTAACTTTAACTTTAACTTAAACGAATATCGATCAAGGATAAGGGAAACAACCGAAGATGAATAGCTTCATTAATGACCCTGTTATATTTAAATGCATCACAAAATTGAAGGACCGTTTTAGATGTTCATTTGGGTCAACCGTCATGGTGCCTCTGAATTGAGATTATTTTGGATCATCTAGATCACGGTCGATTTTATTTCAAATTATTTCCATAATGGTTGGCCTTGTAATGCTACTTGAACCATCACCATATTTGGTAGTGCGTAATCCTTAGGTTTCGCCCTTCTCATGCCATCGAAGGTTTGCTGGTAATTGCGGTGGTGGTGGTAAGTCTTGGATGTTAAGTTCGTTTACCTCATCAAACAACGGGTTATCGCATGGTAGATTACTTGCAACAGTGATTGGTTTTGCAACTGCTATGGCTATTGACGATTCCTATAGATTATTCTCTCTAGATCAGTGACTCGCTTTATAATTATTCCACTACTACGAGTCCTACACTGAAAC
The DNA here is from genome assembly GCF_007990345.1 of Gossypium hirsutum. Lineage (NCBI taxonomy): Eukaryota > Viridiplantae > Streptophyta > Magnoliopsida > Malvales > Malvaceae > Gossypium > Gossypium hirsutum. The sequence continues at coordinate 4,070 of NW_024403297.1, read as the reverse complement.
TAAAAAGAAAATAAAAGATGTTAGTAACAATAAAAAATTGTATCTACAATTTATAAATTTCCAATTATCTATAAAACTCAAAATTAAATCAATTTAGTAGTGTTGCGTCCTCGGCAATGGCTCCAACACTTGACCGCCTCCGACATACTAACATCCAGAGTGTAAATATTGCAACTAAATGAATGGAATTGAGGTGGTGTCTGCAAGTACACGAGTCAGGTTGTAATATAGTTTTTACAACGAAGTAGGTGAGTACTCCAAGGATCAAACCCAAGGAAGGCTAATACTAAATTAACTTAACTTAAACGAATATAGATCTAATAGTACAAGATTCGTTGCATCTGCCGCTATTGACATTCCTAGAGTTATTCTCTAGATCAGTGACTCGCTCTATAATGTTCCACTACTGAGCCATACACTGGAACTAAGTTAACTGAATTAAAGGAATAGATCTAATAGTAAGGTGATTGGTTGCATCTGTATGGCTATTGACGATCCTAAGATTCTCTTAGATCGTGATCCTTATAATTCAATACGAGCATACACTGAACTAAAAGAAATAAAAGATGTTAGTAACAATAAAAAAATTGTATCTACAATTTATAAATTTCCAAATTATCCTATAAAACTCAAAATTAAAATCAATTAGAGCGTTGCCTCCTCGGCAATGGCACCAAACACTTGACCGCCTCCGGACATACTAACATCCAGAGTGTAAATATTGCAACTAAATGAATGGAATTGAGGTGGTGTCTGCAAGTATACGAGTCAGGTTGTAATATAGTTTTTACAACGAAGTAGGTGAGTACTCCAAGGATCAAACCCAAGGGAGGCTAATACTAAATTAACTTGAACTTAAACGAATATAGATCTAATTAGTACAGATGATTGGTTTTGCATCTGCTATGGCTATTGACGATTCCTACAGATTATTCTCTCTAGATCAGTGACTCGCTCTATAACTGTTCCACTATTGCAAGACATACACTGAACTAAAAAGAAAATAAAAGATGTTAGTAACAATAAAAAATTGTATCTACAATTTATAAATTTCCAAATTATCCTATAAAACTCAAAAATTAAAATCAATTTAGTAGCGTTGCCTCCTCGGCAATGGCACCAAACATTTGACCGCCTCCGGACATACTAAGATCCAGAGTGTAAATATTGCAACTAAATGAATGGAATTGAGGTGGTGTCTGCAAGTATACGAGTCAGGTTCTAATATAGTTTTACAACAAGTAGGTGAGTACTCCAAGGATCAAACCCAAGGAAGGCTAATACTAAATTAACTTGAACTTAAACGAATATATATCTAATTAGTACAGGTGATTGGTTTTGCATCTGCTATGGCTATTGACGATTCCTACAGATTATTCTCTTTAGATCAGTGACTCGCTCTATAACTGTTCCACTACTACGAGCCATACACTGAAACTAAAAGAAAATAAAAGATGTTAGTAACAATAAAAAATTGTATCTACAATTTATAATTTCCAATTATCCTATAAAACTAAAAATTAAATCATTCAGTAGCGTTGCCTCTCGGCAATGGCACCAAACACTTGACCGCCTCCGGACATACTAACATCCAGAGTGTAATATTGCAACTAAATGAATGGATTGAGGTGGTGTCTGCAAGTATACGAGTCAGGTTGTAATATAGTTTTTAAACGAAGTAGGATATAAAAAAAAAAAAAAAATTAATAACTTAAAAAATGAAAATAAAAAAACGAAGAAGCGTAAGAGTATATTAGATGTATCACAATTGAAGCCCGTAATGGATGGTCATCCTCATGGTTCCTCTGAATTGCAGATTATTTTGGATCATCTAGATCATGGTCGATTTTATTTCAAAATTATTTTCCATATGGTTGCTTGTATGTACTTGAATCACAGATTTGTAGTGCATATCCTTAGTTTCGCTCTTTATTCGAGGTTTTGTTACGGTGTGGTGTAGTCTTGTGTTAAGTTCGTTTACCTCATCAAACACGGGTTATCGATAGTAGATTGCTTGCACAGGTGATTGGTTTTGCATCTGCTATGGCTATGACGATTCCTACAGATTATTCTCTCTAGATCAGTGACTCGCTCTATAACTGTTCCACTACTACGAGTCATACACTGAAACTAAAAGAAAATAAAAGATGTTAGTAACAATAAAAAAATTGTATCTACAATTTATAAATTTCCAAATTATCCTATAAACTCAAAATTAAAATCAATTTAGTAGCGTTGCCTCCTCGGCAATGGCACCAAAACTTTGACCGCCTCCGACATACTAACATCCAGAGTGTAAATATTGCAACTAAATGAATGGAATTGAGGTGCTGTCTGCAAGTATACGAGTCAGGTTGTAATATAGTTTTTAGAATGAAGTAGGTGAGTACTCCAAGGATCAAACCCAAGGAAGGCTAATACTAAATTAACTTTAACTTTAACTTAAACGAATATCGATCAAGGATAAGGGAAACAACGAAGATGAATAGCTTCATTAATGACCCTGTTATATTTAATGCATCACAAAATTGAAGGACCCGTTTTAGATGTTGATTTGGGTCATCCGTCATGGTGCCTCTGAATTGCAGATTATTTGGATCATCTAGATCAGGTCGATTTTATTTCAAAATTATTTTCCATATGGTTGGCCTTAATGCTCCTTGACCTACCATATTTGGTAGTGCGTATCCTTAGGTTTCGCCCTTCTCATGCCATCGAAGGTTTGCTGGTATTGCGGTGGTGGTGGTAAGTCTTGGATGTAGTTCGTTTACCTCATCAAACAACGGGTTATCGCATGGTAGATTACTTGCACAGGTGATTGGTTTTGCAACTGCTATGGCTATTGACGATTCCTATAGATTATTCTCTCTAGATCATGACTCGCTTTATATTATTCCACTACTACGGTCCTACACTGAACTAAAAGAAATAAAAGATGTTAGTAAATAAAAATTGTATCTACATTTTATTTAATTTCTATAATAAAAATTAAATCAATTAGTAGGTTGCTCTCAATGGCTAACACTTGACTCCTCGAATACTACATCTAGAGTGTAATATTGCAACTAATATGGATAGGTGTGTCTGAGTACGGTCAGGTTAATATTATTTACGTAGGTGATATCGATACCCAGGGTATCTAATTACTTAAAACGATATATCTATTGTACAAGTGTATCGTTTTGCATCTGCTATGGCTATTGACGATCCTGGATTTCTCTCAGATCAGTGACTCGCTCTTAACTGTTCACTACTACGAGCCATACACTGGAACTAAAGCAATAAAGATGTTGATAACAATAAAAATTGTTCTACATTTATAATTTCCAATTTCCTATAACTCAAAATTAAATCATTATGTAGCGTTGCCTCCTCGGCAATGGACCAAACCTTGACGCTCCGACATACTAACATCCGAGTGTATTATGACAACTAATGGAATTGAGGTGTGTGAGTTACGAGATTGTAATTGTTTAAGATGGTGAGTACTCCAAGATCAAGGTATCATATTAACTAAATGAGTGATTAATTAGTACAGTGATTGGTTTGATTGCTATGTCATTGCGTAAGTTATTCTCTCTAGATCAGTGACTCGCTCTATAACTGTTCCAATACTGCAGACATACACTGAAACTAAAAAGAAAATAAAAGATGTTAGTAACAATAAAAAAATTGTATCTACAATTTATAAATTTCCAAATTATCCTATAAAACTCAAAAATTAAAATCAATTTAGTAGCGTTGCCTCCTGGCAATGGCACCAAAACATTGACCGCCTCGGACATACTAACATCCAGAGTGTAAATATTGCAACTAAATGAATGGAATTGAGGTGGTGTCTGCAAGTACACGAGTCAGGTTGTAATATAGTTTTTACAACGAAGTAGGTGAGTACTCCAAGGATCAAACCCAAGGAAGGCTAATACTAAATTAACTTGAACTTAAACGAATATAGATCTAATTAGTACAGGTGATTGGTTTTGCATCTGCTATGGCTATTGACGATTCCTATAGATTATTCTCTTTAGATCAGTGACTCGCTCTATAACTATTCCACTACTACGAGCCAT
>NW_024403296.1:0-17609 GCF_007990345.1 Gossypium hirsutum | reverse complement strand
TAATTAACTAATTTAACTAGGTGTTAATTGTGCCTTTAAGTCATTTAATGTGTCTTATTATTTTCGGCATTAATAAGTTGAGTTAATTAATTTGTCTTGATCTAGTTAAATTAAAGATGTCTTGATTTTATTTAGTTTGTCTAAATTTATACATGCATTAAATCTGTCCAGCCGAATTTATGTGTCATGTTTATTAATATTCAAGTTGTCACAATGTTAATTAGGATGTTCACATTATGTTTTTAATTAAGTTCATTTGTCTTATGTAGGTGCACCCGAATTTGAAGATACATTGGGCAGATTCATGCATGTAGATTCAATGAATGTGAAGGTACATCCTTTGGACGGCACATGCATGTAAGGAATTAATGCAAGGTGCATGCATAGAAAGGTTCAATGGACGGCAATCAAGAGGCATTTGCATGTTCATGATGGTCATTCATGTATTTGAAGATTCATGGATCAAATTAATGATGGACCATGCATTGGACGGTTCATGTATTGATCATGTGTTCACACCTTGTGTTCACACCATGATGACCATTCAGTTGGATGTTCACACACAAGAGTCTACTCAAGCTCCTTGTTCACAACAAGTTTGATCCTTCATGAAGCTTCATTTAATTAAGCCACTCATGGTGAAACAACATGAATTAAAGGCTCCATTAAAGGAGTTAGCCGAATCTAGCCATGCATGCATGAAGAACATTTATCCAAGTACATCAATGCATATTCATGAAGCTAACCACTCACCTCCCATTCGGCCGAACATGGACAAGAACATCATTGGACATTTTTCTAGAAGTTTCATGCTTTAATTAGGTACATTACTTAATTGTTAAGTTCATGAATGGACTATTCGGCTAGCATAAGATACTAGTATAAATAGTTGGTTATTTTCAATTGTGAGGGACTTTTTGCCATTTTGATAATATATTGAAGATTTGTGAGATTTTCTTCTCTCAATTTCGTCAAAGACTCGTTGGCTTATCTACTAGTTAGTGGCGTCAACCTTGCTCTTTGCAAAACTCGAACTTATCACTTTCAACCCAAAGTGTGGCGTTCATTTGATACCGAGGTTCCTATCTTTGATAGATAGTGGGTCGAGGTCCTTTTTCATCCGTTTCATCCACCTTAAAGACATATAAGATTCGGGTCAACATTTCCTTAGTGTTGGTTCATTCTTGTTTTTAAGCCTTTCTTTCCATTTCACCTTAAACCGAAAAATTCCCTACCTTTAATATTTGTTTTTCCTTCTTCTTAGCCGAAATACCTTACCAACCAATTCCTTTTTGACCTCTTTGAACCATAACCAATTCGTACCAAATACCATACTATTTCATACCAATTCCATACCATTTCGTACCAATTCCCAAATACCAAAACGTACCAAAACCAAATACCATTTCTTAATTATCCTAAACCGAACTCTTCCATTCTATTCATACCATTTCGACTTAAACCAAATCCACATCCAACTTTGCACGAACTTATCTTACTTCTTTGTACACAAATATATTCTAACTCCTTCTCATCTAATCTACTTCTTCGTTTACGATCGGGAACTAAACGACTCGGACTCAACTACTAAACCGAGATCGTATCATTTGGTATCAGAGCTGGTAAAAACGAGAAGTACGAGTACTCGAAGTCAATTTGAAATAGGTGCGTAAAAAAAAGTTCGAAAAAAAAATTGAAAAAAGAAAAAAAAATTTGAAAAAAAGTTGCATACGGTTTAGGTGCGGACGAAAAGAACGTGAAATATCCGTAAAAAAAAAAAAAAGAGTCTGGAGACACTTCAATAGAAATTTTTCCAAAATCTCATTTTACACCCTTTTATATCCCCCGTAGTGAAATTTCACGCAATTAAAAAAAATTCGATATAAAAAAAAGTGTTTCGAGTTTGTAAGTTTGGCATTTTCTTCCATTCATCTTCTAAGCCACACTTAGCCTAAAGCTTTTCTTGTTTCTTTTAGCCTACCCGTAACCTAACATCAATCCCTTGTAAAGCCATTTGAAGCCGACCCATTGAACTACGATAAGGTCACGACGAGTCGCTTACGAAATCACGAGAGGAGATTGAGTGGAAAAAGGCACGAGTGTTGAGAGAGCATTAGAGAGAAGAAAAAGCCATTAAAGAGTGTAAACACGAGTGGAGTGTTATCCAATTTTCATTGTGAGTGAAACGTGAGATTTTTGTGGTGAGGTATTTACTTTCTATTTTATTTTAATCATTTAAAAAAAAAAAAACATGTCACAAGAATTTTCCGAATCAGATTTCCAATATTTGAAGCAAGAGATACGTAGAATTGTGAAATCAAATTTTGATAAATTGCATGATAGATTGGATCGAATAGAGACAAGAGCCCAACAAAAGCAAATTTCATCGAGTCATGAGACGGAGTTAAGATCATCCCGACGACACTACTCGACAAGAAACTCTTATCAAGACGTTTATTCAACAAGGCGTTCGAGACCAAGAGAAGCAAACTCTGAGTTTGAGTCCTTCCGAGATGATAAACGAAAAAGTAAACGTGTCTCTACAAGTGCCTCAATTTATTCATCTACAAAGGATTATTTACGAAGAGGCGAACGTGCTTCAAGAGTGTCAAAGTACTCGGCTACGGAAGATCTATCACAAAGAGAAGATTGCCATTTGTGTGAAGAACCCTTTTCTTATTCTCAACAAAAGGTTTCTCTTTTTGATGATTTATACTTTTGTAATGAAATCGAAACATCATGTGAGAAAGAAAAAGAGTGTGAGCGAGAAAATGAAAAAGAAAAAGAAATGAAAGAAAAAGAGGATGAGTGTGAGATAGAAAAGAAAATTGAAAATGAGATTGAAAATAAAACGAGTGCGAAAAAGAAAAGGAAACCAAAAAAGAGAGTGAGATTGAAGGAAGAAACGAGAGTGAAGAAGAAAGGAGTGTTGTTACTAACCATCCTATGAATTTTCCTTGTTTGTTTCTACTTTTCAGGTTTCTCAAAATCCCATCGATCAATTTCAACTTCAATATTTTCTAAGGAGAAACGATTTCGATTAGTCGAGAAAGGTAAGATCGTAGATGACCCTAGTCCACAAGTGCTTAAAGGTAAGCCATGTAAGGGATCTACTGTATTTGAGTCTTCCCAATCTTACTTGATTCTTGATGACGAGATTAGCAAAGACTTAGTTTGTGAGAAAGTTTTTCATCTTGATCTGATTGGAAATCATAATTTGATTGTTGATAAATGTGTTTTACATAGTAATGTGAAATATCTTTCTGCTCATGAGCCTATCATTGTCAAGATTGATCAAGAAGTAAGTCCAGGTAAGCCCGAACAAAATTTGGGATTGTGTGATGAAAAGTTGACATCTAATCTGTGTGTTTGTGATGATCATGTGAATTATCTAAATTGTGGTGTGAACTTTTCTTGTTTACGTGTGCGAATGAAATATGAAGGGTTTGATTGCTCAAATGTATGTATGCCTAACTCCTATTTGCTTGACATGTGTGAAGTCTTGGTGAAGAAGAAATTTTTGTTGCGTTGCGAAACGATCAATGAAAATCGCGTTTTAAACCCAGGATATACATTCCTAAGCCAACGTCAAGCCAAGCAAGAGGAAGCTTTGTTTTGACCCCGGAGATTATTATTCTTTGTTCTTGTTAAAAGGGTTTGGATTTTGCAATTTTGATTTTCGAGATTATGCTTTTCGACTGACTTGTGATTTAGGTTTGTGTCCATTGGAGAAAAAGGTAAGAACGGTTTTTACTTTTGATCCCGGCACTGGTTCATTGGTTCAATTTTTGCATAAGATCTTAAGAAGACCTTTTGAACTTATAAACCATGGTGTCACTAATCTATTTAATTTTTGTGTAGGTGACACTTCGAAGTGGTTCCCTCCTAAAGAGGGAGGGTATAAACATAAATTGTGTCCTACTCAAGGCATGTCTGATTTGCAGGTTTTTGGGAGCAACTATGTCAATTCCATCGACAAAGGGGCTGGTGACGATGTACAATTTTTTTTCGAGAAAATGGCCCGATTTGGGGACAAATCGCTTTAAAGAGGGAGGGGATGATACGACCCGCCCCCGGGAACGGCTATTGTTTCAGCCTACAAGCGAGGCTCATCGTGTTTGCAAGCTCTACGTAGCTCAATTTTATTTTGTGGAGCTTCAATTAGCTTGTTTCCAGCTCTTTACAACCTCAATGAGCTCGAACTAGCTCAATAAACTCATTTTAGTTTCCTTTAGTTTTGCATTTTTTATTTTGCTGGAATAAATTTTAGTTAATTTAGTTTAAGCTAATTAACTAATTTAACTAGGTGTTAATTGTGCCTTTAAGTCATTTAATGTGTCTTATTATTTTCGGCATTAATAAGTTGAGTTAATTAATTTGTCTTGATCTAGTTAAATTAAAGATGTCTTGATTTATTTAGTTTGTCTAAATTTATACATGCATTAAATCTGTCCAGCCGAATTTATGTGTCATGTTTATTAATATTCAAGTTGTCACAATGTTAATTAGGATGTTCACATTATGTTTTTAATTAAGTTCATTTGTCTTATGTAGGTGCACCCGAATTTGAAGATACATTGGGCAGATTCATGCATGTAGATTCAATGAATGTGAAGGTACATCCCTTTGGACGGCACATGCATGTAAGGAATTAATGCAAGGTGCATGCATAGAAAGGTTCAATGGACGGCAATCAAGAGGCATTTGCATGTTCATGATGGTCATTCATGTATTTGAAGATTCATGGATCAAATTAATGATGGACCATGCATTGGACGGTTCATGTATTGATCATGTGTTCACACCTTGTGTTCACACCATGATGACCATTCAGTTGGATGTTCACACACAAGAGTCTACTCAAGCTCCTTGTTCACAACAAGTTTGATCCTTCATGAAGCTTCATTTAATTAAGCCACTCATGGTGAAACAACATGAATTAAAGGCTCCATTAAAGGAGTTAGCCGAATCTAGCCATGCATGCATGAAGAACATTTATCCAAGTACATCAATGCATATTCATGAAGCTAACCACTCACCTCCCATTCGGCCGAACATGGACAAGAACATCATTGGACATTTTTCTAGAAGTTTCATGTTTTAATTAGGTACATTACTTAATTGTTAAGTTCATGAATGGACTATTCGGCTAGCATAAGAACCAAAGGTATAGGAAGATGGTTGAATGCCACACCGATTCGGTGATAAGTTCAATGGAGTTCGGATTGACACCACTAGCAAGCTAGATAAGTCGCTTCGAGACTCGAACGAAAGAAGAGAGGAGGTAACCTCACAAGAACAAAAGTTCTATTAAGTTTAATTGATCAAATTCTGTTCACACAGGTATTTAACATGTTCACACAAATAGCATTAAAATCCAGTTCATGCTTGAAGATGGTACATGAATTGGCCGAACCATCATGATGCTTCACTTGATGCATTCATGCATCCTTAGCCTTGAAGAATCTCCATAATTCCATGAATGTGCAGCTCTTTAATGATCCTACATCTCCCTTGGCTGAATGAGGCATTAATGTGCCTAAAATACTTGAATGGTCATCTTGAAAATGCATGAATCATGCATGAAACGTCCCATGTATTTTCCCCCATAAATATGATCCATGAATCTTCAAATACATGAACTTTCAGCAACTCCCTTGATGTGATCCGGCTCGGTTGATTGAGTCGATTCACTTGATTGCCCGATCGTTGACGAGAAGTTTGTTCGACTTTGTAGATAGATGGAGTTAGATGATTTTTATAAGCGGAAGGTAGGCAAAATGGGTTCAAAGGATGGGTTTTGGTTTGATGAAAGATAGGTTCGGTTTAACAAAGAATTAAGTTACAAAGATGATAGATAAATGGAAATGGATAAAGAACTCAAACTTTAAGAATGATTCAATACTAAAAAGTATTGCCCCGAGTCTTATATTGTTTAAGGTGAATTTTGATGAAGGATAGAAGCGGACCTTGAACCGTTACCTATATGGAGGTAAGAACCAAAGGTATAGGAAGATGGTTGAACGCCACACCGATTCGGTGATAAGTTCAATGGAGTTCGGATTGACACCACTAGCAAGCTAGATAAGTCGCTTCGAGACTCGAACGAAAGAAGAGAGGAGGTAACCTCACAAGAACAAAGTTCTATTAAGTTTAATTGATCAAATTCTGTATCCTTTTACAATAAACAAGTAAGCTATTTATAAGCCTAAAATGCCTATTGATATTCGGCATCTATGTTGTTCACACTAACTTAAATTCTGTTCACACAGGTATTTAACATGTTCACACAAATAGCATTAAAATCCAGTTCATGCTTGAAGATGGTACATGAATTGGCCGAACCATCATGATGCTTCACTTGATGCATTCATGCATCCTTAGCCTTGAAGAATCTCCATAATTCCATGAATGTGAAGCTCTTTAATGATCCTACATCTCTCTTGGCTGAATGAGGCATTAATGTGCCTAAAATACTTGAATGGTCATCTTGAAAATGCATGAATCATGCATGAAACGTCCCATGTATTTTCCCCCATAAATATTGATGTGATCCGGCCCAGGTTAACCGAGTCGTTTCACAAAGTTGCCCGATCGTCTACGAGGAGTAGTTGGAGTTGTCAAAATTGGGTGATTTAGGCTAAGGGTTGCGGAAGCTTTGAGAGGGTTTAGATGAGTGGTTTGGTGTTGATAAATTCGGTTTAGAATAGAAACAAGGTAGGTTAGAAAAAGGTAATTGATGGAGATGGAAAATAAAACTTAAACGTCAAGAATGTTCAATACTAAAAAGTATTGCCCGAGTCTTATATTGCTTAAGGTGAAATTTGTGGAAGGATAGAAGCGAACCTTGACCCAATACCTATATAGAGGTAAGAACCAAAGGTATAAAAATATGGTTGAACACCACACCGATTCGGTGATAAGTTCAATGGAGTTCGGATTGACACCACTAGCAAGCTAGATAAGTCGCTTCGAGACTCGAACGAAAGAAGAGAGGAGGTAACCTCGCAAGAACAAAAGTTCTATTAAGTTTAATTGATCAAATTCTGTAACCTTTTACAATAAACAAGTAAGCTATTTATAAGCCTAAAATGCCTATTGATATTCGGCATCTATGTTGTTCACACTAACTTAAATTCTGTTCACACAGGTATTTAACATGTTCACACAAATAGCATTAAAATCCAGTTCATGCTTGAAGATGGTACATGAATTGGCCGAACCATCATGATGCTTCACTTGATGCATTCATGCATCCTTAGCCTTGAAGAATCTCCATAATTCCATGAATGTGCAGCTCTTTAATGATCCTACATCTCCCTTGGCTGAATGAGGCATTAATGTGCCTAAAATACTTGAATGGTCATCTTGAAAATGTATGAATCATGCATGAAACGTCCCATGTATTTTCCCCCCATAATATGATCCATGAATCTTCAAATACATGAACTTTCAGCAACTCCCTCTTGCATGAACGTCCCAAATGCATGTGCTCCTTTAAATGCCATCCATTGAACCTCAATTGTGCATGCACACTCCCATACATTGAACCTATCATGCATGAACCTTGTTTAATTACTCTCCAAATTCAGCTCACCTACAAAAACACATGAACCAAAATTAAATCACATAAAATTTAGCTGAACAAACATTAATATAATTTAGACACACTAATTAAACATAAATTAAATTAGACAAATTTAATAAAGTCTTAACAAGACATATTAAATTCGGCCAAGACACATTTAAAACATGTAATAAGTCAAAACATAATTATGAGCTGTAGTAATTTAAGCTAAATTAATAAATTACTTAATTTATTCAGACATTAAAATAAATGAGTTGAAATAAACTTAAGCCAAGCTCAAACGAGCTAAAGTAAGCTAAATTAAGCTCATGTGAGCTAAATCGAGCTGGGAAAAACTAAGATTGAGCTTGTTGAGCTGAGATTGAGCTTCATCTTGCACTTGGGGCCCTCGTGTTTAGGCCAATCATGATAGCAACAAGTGGTGCCACAACATGATGCGATTGAGATCACATCAAATATGATCCATGAATCTTCAAATACATGAACTTTCAGCAACTCCCTCTTGCATGAACGTCCCAAATGCATGTGCTCCTTTAAATGCCATCCATTGAACCTCAATTGTGCATGCACACTCCCATACATTGCACCAATCCGTTCATGAACCTGCAGCAAATTAAATCAGCAAGTTAAATGCATTTCAAACACATTAAATTAGCAGCATATGAACTCAATAATTTGCACATTAAATTTGGCCATACATATTAACAATTTTAGACATATTTAAAACATCATAATTAATTAAGTATTTAATTTAGATATAATTAAAACACTTAATTAATTATTTGTCCAGATTTTAACAAATTAACTAACTTAAGATAAACAACTAATTTAACTAATGACAAATTAAATGGTTTATTTTAGCAAAATAAATGCAAGCTAAAGAAAGCTAAAAATAAGCTCATTGGGTTAAGATTGAGCTGAATTGAGCTTGAGTGAGTTGACTTGAGCTCGAGTGAGCTGGAAACGAGCTAAACGGAGCTTAACGAAGTGAAATTGAACTAATTCAGCTCGCATGGATTTGCAAACAATGCTTAGGGAGCTGATCCAAAAGTGTGCCCGGGGCATGGTCGTATCATCCCCTCCCTCTTTAAAGCGATTTGTCCCCAAATCGGGCCATTTACTCGCGAAAATCGTTGAAGATTCTGAAAGCCACAATTAACTCGGATCAAAAGAAGCTCATTCGCATGCCCTCCCTCTTTAGGAGGGTACCACTTCACATTGTCACCTTTAAAAGAATAAAACGAATTAGTGACACGATGAAGATTAAACACAAAGGAACTTTTTGAGATTTGATTCACAGTTTGAACAAATAATCCAATACCGAGGTCGAAATAGAAATCGTTCTTACCTTTTCTTCGATGGAAACAAACATAAATCACAAGGCATTTGATAGCTATGGTTTTGGAAGTCAACTTTCCATGGTTCGATTACCTTAGGCAATGATATTGAATGGTGTTCACCGGGGTCAAAGACAAAATTTTCTCTTGCCATTTCAATTTGATTTGGCAATTTCATGACCGACTTCATAGAAAGAGCACTAAGCAACTCAAAATCATTATCATTCAAAACATGTTCGGATCTTTTAGTCCACAGTTGAGAACATCCTCCGAAAACAAAATTTTGATTTTGACTTAACAAACCAACAAGATTCACATGGCTCATTTTCAAACTTAAAGACAAAGTATCATACAAACAAAGATTGTTTACACATTCATTCAAACAAATTTTACGATGCTTGCTTTCTTTCATGGATGATTCATAATAGCAAACTCCAGGATTAAAGACATGATTTTGACTACTCGATCCAAATGGCAAAAAGAGTCCTTTTATCTCCAACAATTTACACAAATTAAACAACGAGGGTGTTAACATACTCAAATTCAAACAAGCAAACCCTTTAAATTTCATTCGAAAAGATTTACAAAAACATGGAAATTTCACACCAAAAATTAGATAATCCACATGATCAACACAACCAAGCAGATGATATGTCAACTTTTGATCACACAATTCCAGATTTTGTTGGTGCTGATTTATTCGCTCTTCATCAAAAATCTTGCCAATGGCGTATTCATCAATACATTTCCATTCCTTTTCAACATGATCAGTGAGAATGAACATTTTATATGGACTTTCATCTTGCGCATCCAAAACATGCATTCCATTGCAAGTTAAAGATAAACAACCAATACCATCAAATGATATTTTTCAAAAGCAAGAATCTTCTTATCATTAGACAAAACAAATGGATCATCATCAATCAAAGAATGACAAATAGCCACATCAAAGTTCAGATTCTTTCTAAAGACCAAATCATCAACAGTGTGTCCATCAACAATCGAGTAAGGCAGAAGTGCTTTAAAATTTTCAACATTCATACCTTGCTTACCTTTTGGCATAGGTGAACTAGGATCGTTGAGAACATTACCTTTTTCAGCCAAAATGAACCTTCTCTCCTTCGAGAGGTATTGGAGTTGAAAATTATCGTCACTTGGCCTTCCGGAGACCTGAAAAGAAGGAACAGAACAAAAACAAACATCACGGGGGTTAGTTAAAATTTCGTTCTCCTTTTCTTGTTCTCGCTCACTATCTTCATTTTCTCTTGTTTCTTCTTCAACATCTTTTTCTTTTTCAATTTTTTTCTCAATCTCAATTTCTTTTTCAATTTTCTTTTCTTCATTTTCTTTTTCACTCACTATTTTGATTTCTTTTTCTTTTTCACTACAATGTGCGGATGACACGAAAGAATCAAAGAGATAATCATTTGGCTCAAAGAAAGAGAAAATATTTTCATAAGCTTCTCGTCCATTTCTTCGAGAACAATCCTTTGGGAAGGACTTCTTTGAAGCATACGAGGAATAGCTCGTCCTTTCTCGCTCATCTCGAGTGATTTTTGACTCGAAGTTTTCTTCTCGCGGTCTCGAAAGCCTTGTTGAATAGGAGTCTTGATATGTGTCTCTTCTCGAATAATGTCGTCGTGATGAACTTAACTCTATTTCTCGACTCGGTGGAGTTTGCTTCCGTCGGGCTTTTTCCTCCACTCAGTCCAAACGTCTTTTTAATGGGATTAGTTTTTCCTCCAATATTCGGCCCATCTCGTTCACCAAGTATTGAAATTCGTCGGTAGAGAATTCTTCTTGAGACATGATTCAAGAAAATGTTCGAAAATCGAAAGATAGAATAAATAGTAAATAGACCTCACCAATTCAAAATCCTCACCAATCTCTCACAAAGAAATAATGATTTTCACTCGCACTCGTGTTTACACTCTTCTAGGCTTTTTCTTTGATGTAAAACACACGTGCCTTTTACCTCTCGACCTCGTCTCACAATTTCGTAATTCGTCTCGATAGACTTAATTTGCTGCTTGAGGGTCGGTTTCAAAATAGGTTACAAAGGAATGATGTGGGTGTAGGGTAGGCTAAACAAAATAAAATCAAGGCTAAGTGTGGCGTTGGGATGGGTAAATAATGGTAGGAAGGGAAACTTGATGATTGGAGCAAATAAGAGAGAAAAAAAATAAAAACTCGCAAGACTTTTCACTTTTTTTTTAACTTGATTTTTTTTGCTCACCTTTTTTTTTGCTCGATTTTTTTTTCACTTTTTTTTTGAATTTTTTTTTTCAATCAATTTTTTTTCGAATTTTTTTTTGATTTTTTTTGTTACTCCAATACAATAGTAAGCTAAATACAAGGGAAAAAATTAAATTACAACTCAAATTTTTTTTGATTTTTTTTCACGTTTCGAACCTACTTGCGGCCTTATTACGAACGTCGGTTCTCCTCGTTTTAGTAGCTCTGATACCAAATGATGTGATCTGGCTCGATTGATTGAGTCGATTCACTTGATTGCCCGATCGTTGACGAGAAGTTTGTTCGATTTTGTAGATAGATGGAGTTAGATGATTTTTATAAGCGGAAGGTAGGCAAAATGGGTTCAAAGGATGGGTTTTGGTTTGATGAAAGATAGGTTCGGTTTAACAAAGAATTAAGTTACAAAGATGATAGATAAATGGAAATGGATAAAGAACTCAAACTTTAAGAATGATTCAATACTAAAAAGTATTGCCCCGAGTCTTATATTGTTTAAGGTGAATTTTGATGAAGGATAGAAGCGGACCTTGAACCGTTACCTATATCGAGGTAAGAACCAAAGGTATAGGAAGATGGTTGAACGCCACACCGATTCGGTGATAAGTTCAATGGAGTTCGGATTGACACCACTAGCAAGCTAGATAAGTCGCTTCGAGACTCGAACGAAAGAAGAGAGGAGGTAACCTCACAAGAACAAAAGTTCTATTAAGTTTAATTGATCAAATTCTGTATCCTTTTACAATAAACAAGTAAGCTATTTATAAGCCTAAAATGCCTATTGATATTCGGCATCTATGTTGTTCACACTAACTTAAATTCTGTTCACACAGGTATTTAACATGTTCACACAAATAGCATTAAAATCCAGTTCATGCTTGAAGATGGTACATGAATTGGCCGAACCATCATGATGCTTCACTTGATGCATTCATGCATCCTTAGCCTTGAAGAATCTCCATAATTCCATGAATGTGAAGCTCTTTAATGATCCTACATCTCTCTTGGCTGAATGAGGCATTAATGTGCCTAAAATACTTGAATGGTCATCTTGAAATGCATGAATCATGCATGAAACGTCCCATGTATTTTCCCCCATAAATATGATCCATGAATCTTCAAATACATGAACTTTCAGCAACTCCCTCTTGCATGAACGTCCCAAATGCATGTGCTCCTTTAAATGCCATCCATTGAACCTCAATTGTGCATGCACACTCCCATACATTGCACCAATCCGTTCATGAACCTGCAGCAAATTAAATCAGCAAGTTAAATGCATTTCAAACACATTAAATTAGCAGCATATGAACTCAATAATTTGCACATTAAATTTGGCCATACATATTAACAATTTTAGACATATTTAAAACATCATAATTAATTAAGTATTTAATTTAGATATAATTAAAACACTTAATTAATTATTTGTCCAGATTTTAACAAATTAACTAACTTAAGATAAACAACTAATTTAACTAATGACAAATTAAATGGTTTATTTTAGCAAAATAAATGCAAGCTAAAGAAAGCTAAAAATAAGCTCATTGGGTTAAGATTGAGCTGAATTGAGCTTGAGTGAGTTGACTTGAGCTCGAGTGAGCTGGAAACGAGCTAAACGGAGCTTAACGAAGTGAAATTGAACTAATTCAGCTCGCATGGATTTGCAAACAATGCTTAGGGAGCTGATCCAAAAGTGTGCCCGGGGCATGGTCGTATCATCCCTCTTGCATGAACGTCCCAAATGCATGTGCTCCTTTAAATGCCATCCATTGAACCTCAATTGTGCATGCACACTCCCATACATTGCACCAATCCGTTCATGAACCTGCAGCAAATTAAATCAGCAAGTTAAATGCATTTCAAACACATTAAATTAGCAGCATATGAACTCAATAATTTGCACATTAAATTTGGCCATACATATTAACAATTTTAGACATATTTAAAACATCATAATTAATTAAGTATTTAATTTAGATATAATTAAAACACTTAATTAATTATTTGTCCAGATTTTAACAAATTAACTTACTTAAGATAAACAACTAATTTAACTAATGACAAATTAAATGGTTTATTTCAGCAAAATAAATGCAAGCTAAAGAAAGCTAAAAATAAGCTCATTGGGTTAAGATTGAGCTGAATTGAGCTTGAGTGAGTTGACTTGAGCTCGAGTGAGCTGGAAACGAGCTAAACGGAGCTTAACGAAATGAAATTGAACTATTCAGCTCGCATGGATTTGCAAACAATGCTTAGGGAGCTGATCCAAAAGCGTGCCCGGGCATGGTCGTATCACAACAAGTGATGGAAGATCAACAACGATTAAAGCAATCCTTGGAAGATTTGAATGAACAAAAAAGAACTTGAGAGAGAGTGAAAAAGAAAGAAAATGATTCAAAAGAAAGAATCGAGATTGTGAGAAAATAAGAACAAAAAAAGAAAGTGAAAGAAATTGATGAGAAAGAAAAATGTTTTGATTATCGTTGTTCCTGTCTCTTCATTTTTTCAGGTTAAACCAAGCAAGGAATTATGATTACATTATATTCCTGAGAAGAGAAGGTTCATATTGCGAGAGAATGGTAAAACCGATCCTCAAATCCATAATCTCAGGATAGACAAGGTTTGGTTTCTGAAGAACTAAAAACATCTCTATTTTGTTCAAAAGGTGATGACATTCGTGAATATGACAAGTTTGGTGAAGAAGTGGAAGATTATTGGCCAGTACTAAGTTTAAATTTGCAAAACTTGATCCGACTAAGTGATCTTGTTTCTTTTGGCCGATTAATATTTTTCCCACCTATTTGCTTAAATGACTTTTTGTTGACATGTGGTTATTCGTTAAATTCCCTTTGTCCATTGGATGGGATTTTTCTTGGAGAAGGATTGACAAATCGATTTAATTGTTTGATTCATGAGTCTTCAAATCCACTTGATAAAGTGCGTTGTGGGATATGTGTTTATTCGATGACCTGTTCATATTGGTAGAATTATTTCTCATGTCTAGATCCTTGATGAATTTGGAAATCAATGTGGAAAGGTAAGGCTTATTTATATTTTTGAATTCGGCAATAGTTCTTTTCCTCTAATTGTGAATGAAAATTTGGAAAGAGCTCGCAAGTTTTTAGTTCATTGTGTCATTCATAATTTTCTTTATTGTGTAGGTGACACTTTGAAGTGGCTTTGCCTTAAAGAGGGAGGGCAAGTAACTAATCGGTGTTATTTTCAATCTATTCATGAATTTCAGGTTGCTGGCACAAGTTTGTCAAATCAACAACCAAGGGTCTTTGTTAATAGAAGTTTCTTCGCGACAAGTGGCCCGATTTGGGGACAAATCGCTTTAAAGAGGGAGGGGATGATACGACCGCCCCCGGGAACGGCTATTGTTTCAGCCTACAAGCGAGGCTCGTCGTGTTTGCAAGCTGGACGTAGCTCAATCTTATTTTGTGGAGCTTCATTAGCTCATTTCCAGCTCCTTTCAAGCTCATGAGCTCGAACTGCTCAATTTCATTAAGACCTTATTATAGTAGCTGAAATAATTATTTGATTCATTTAATTAGTTTATTACAACTCAATTAATATTCATTATTTATTTGGTTTAAATCTGGTTGGATTTAATTATGCATGATTAATTGTGTTTTTCTTATATGTTATTAAGTCAAATTAAATTCCTACAGCTTATAAATAAGTCTTAATACATTTTTAATGTGTCTTGTCCAAACTAAATTAATTAGACTTAGTTTAATTAATTGAGTTTTGTTTTAATTATTGGATTAATGTTGTCTAAATTTCGTTTTTATATGATTCAGCTGAATAATGATCAACTAAATTCATTTGTTCATGTTGTGTAGGTTGGCCGAATGTGGGTGGAAGCATTTAGCTAGGTGCATGATATAGTTCAATGAATGTGGCGTTACATGCATGAGGAATGTTCAGCTGATTTTAAATGATTCAAGAACCAGCATAATGCCGTTCACACATAAGTCACACTCTTGGCTTTTCGGTTTGGAATGTTCACACACAAAGACTCTTTGAAACCGAGTGTTCACACTTCATTTGGCCATTCAAATCCCTCTTAATGGCTGGTCACTTTTCAGCAAAAGATACAACTTAAATGATTCATTTATGTACATTGCCGAATTTAACTTCTTCATGCCCATTCAAAGTGACAAGGTTCAATGGATTCTAGAAGCTTGTCAAGTTCAGCGAATTAGCTAGCACATTCAAGTGGTTCATTTGCTTACTCCTTAAGGATTGAAAGAGACCATTCGGCTAACTTAGGAGATTATTATAAATAGCTGAATTTTTTACTTTGTAAGAACTTTGGACATTTTAATTAGCGATTGCTCAAATTTGTGAGGCATTTTCTCTCAAATTTCGTTCGGACCCGTAAGACTTATCTAAGCTTTTAGTGGCGTCTTTCCGAGTCTTTTCCGAACTTATACTCCTTAACCCGAGTGTGGCGTTCACCTTTGATACCTTTGGTTCTACTTTCCTAAGTATCGGGTCAAGGTCCTTTTTAACCATTTCCAATTCATTTAGGTCCTATAAGTTTCGGGTCGACACTTTTCTTTAGTGTTGGTTCATTCTTGACCTCTTTTGAACCATTACCAATTCGTACCAAATACCATACCATTTCATACCAATTCCATACCATTTCGTACCATTCCCAATACCAAAACGTACCAAACCAAATACCATTTCTTAATATCCTAAACCGAACTCTTCCATTCTATTCATACATTTCGACTTAACCAAATCCACATCCAATTTGCACGAACTTATCTTACTACTTCTTTGTACACAATATATTCTAACTCCTTCTCGTCTAATCTACTTCTTCGTTTACGATCGGATCAAACGACTCGGACTCAACTACTAAACCGAGATCATATCATACCCTTTTGAAATCTATTGCTTTAATCAAGCCTATCCATCCTTTTTGCTCCAAGACCAAATCGCGAACGACTCTTCTCGTCTACGATCGGGCACATCATGAATTCGACTCCATCACCTGAGCTGAATCACATCACATACTCATTACTAGAAAAACATTTCATACCACTATTTAAACAAATCATCAATAATCAGAGAATGGAAATTAATAGACATAGTGAGCGGTGATCTTTCAAAAATTAAGTCACCGATACCTTTTTCAAAAATGTTCAATCAGTTTGTCGTGATGTAATTGTTAAAGACTCCTTACCTTGCTTGCCTTAATCTCTTGAGGAGAATTTCATTTTCGATGTTACCTTTTCTCGATCATTTGAAATCGTCTCTTTTTGAAAGGTATAAAGTTGTAGCTTGTCAATGGAATCTTCAGGAACCTGAGAAGAACAATACAAGGAGAACTAATAGAACAGTTAGTTAAAACACTCATCCTTTTCTTGTTCTCTCTTGTTTCTTACTCATTTCTTTTGCAATCTTCATGTTCAATCTCTCTCTTTTCAATCGTCTCTTTTAAGACTCATTCTCAATCTCTTTTTCAAGTTCTTTTCTTATTCAAGTTCTTTTTCTTCTTTCAACTCTCTTTTTCTTTCTCACATGATTTTTGATCTCATTACAAGAAGAAGATAACATAGAAGAATCAAGATGAGAATCTTTTTGTTGGAAAAAGTGATGTGATCCAGCCCGGATTAATTGAGTCGTTTCACGTAATTGCCCGATCGTCGACGAGGAATAGTTGAGTTATCGAAATAGGATGAAATAAGGCTAAAGATGATACGAGCTCGATTCGGATGATGTGATGAGTCGTATTATGTTCCCGATCGAATTTAGGTAGTGTCGATTTAGTTCAAAATTCAATAAGATGAGTTATATTGGTTTTAAATGAATTAGGAAGCAAATGGGATAAATGGTTTCCAATGAAACAAGAACGAACCCTTATTAACAAATAAGGACCCGGGCTTTAAAGGTTTCAAAGAAAAGGAAAGAAATGGTAGATAAAACCGAGACCCTCTATTTAGTAAAATAGGAACCTTCGGTAAGTTGGAAGCCACACTTATGGTGATAAGTTCGAAACAAAGTCAGATTGACGCCACTCGTAAAGGTAAGTCAATTGAGCTTTGAGAATAAGAGATGAATTGCCTCACTAAATGATATTTCATTCAGAGATTTGTCAAAAAGTCCTTTTACAAGAAAAATAGAAACTATTATAGACTTTCAACTAGTAGCCGAATAGACAAGTTCAAGACTTATTTCTAAGCAAACATTGAACTAAATTCAACTTAACTTCATGATATGGGGCAATGTAGATTCGGCTGAATTGTGACCAACTATGAAGCTTCCACCTTACAAATGGATCTTGGAGATGCATGTAACAGTACATTCAGCTAATGGGTTTAAATGAGCATTCAAGAGGCAACTCTTGCTGAAAAATTACCATAATAAAAGAGTACTTGAGCAGCCTATCAGGTGTGAATGGACGGTTT
>NW_024403295.1:0-17612 GCF_007990345.1 Gossypium hirsutum | reverse complement strand
AATTCTCAAGATAGTGGGGAAGTAGATTTAAGCCATTAGTCCAATCTCCTAAGCTGTAGTGGAGTAGGTTGATGATGCAGATTCGTCGCCCTAAGCAGTAGTGGAGTAGATCGAAGATGGTGAATCATATCTCCCAATACAGTAGAGAAGTAAATTTAAGCCATTAGTCCTATCTCCCTAAGAACTAGTGGAGTAGGTTGAAGATTTCAAATTCTGTCACCCTAAGTAGTAGTGGAGCAGATCGAATATAGTGAAACTTATCTTCCCAATACAGTGGCGAAGCAGATTTAAGCCATTAGTCCTATCACCCAAAGCAGTAGAGGAGTCGGTTGAAGATTGCAAATTCTGTCACCCTAAGCAGTAGTGGAGCAGATCGAAGATGGCAAACCTTATCTTCCCAACACAGTGGGAAGCAGATTTCAGCCATTAGTCCTATTACCCTAAGCAGTAGTGAAGTAGGTTGAAGATTGCAGGTTCTTTCACCCTAAGCTGTAGTGGAGAGGATCGAAGATGGTGGATCATATCTTCTCAAGATAGTGGAGAAGCAGATTTAAGCCATTAGTCCAATATCCCTAAGCAGTTCTGGAGAAGGTTGAGAATTGCAGATTCTGTCACCCTAAACAGTAGTGGAGCAGATCGAATATGATGAATCTTACCTTCCCAATACAGTAGAGAAGCAGATTAAGGCATAGTCCTATCACCCTAAGGAGTAGTGGAGTAGGTTGAAGATTGCAAATTCTTTCACCCTAAGCAGTAGTGGAGCTGATCGAAGATGGAGAATCTTATCTTTCCAACACAATGGAGAACCAGATTTAAGCCGTTAGTCCTTTCACCCTAAGTAGTAGTGGAGTAGGTTGAGGATTGCAGATTCTGTCACCCTAAGCAGTAATGGAGCGGATCGAAGATGGTCAAACTTATCTTCTCAGATAGTGGAGAAGAAGATTTAATCTATTAGTCCAATCTCCCTAAGCAGTAGTGGAGTCGATTGAAGATTACAGATTCTGTCACCCTAAACAGTAGTGGAGCAGATCGAATATTATGAATCTTACCTTCCCAATACAGTGGAGAAGCAGATTTAAGCCATTAGTCCTATCATCCTAAGCAGTAGAGGAGTATGTTGAAAATTGCAGATTCTGTCACCCTAAGTAGTAGTGGAGCAGATCGATAATGGTGAATCTTATCTTCCCAATGCTGTGGAGAAGCAGATTTAAGCCATTTGTCCTATCACCCTAAGAAGTAGTGGAGTAGGTTGAAGATTGAAAATTCTGTCACCCTAAGCAGTAGTGGAGCAGATCGAATATGGCGAATCTTATCTTCCCAATACAGTGGAGAAGGAGATTTAAGCCAATAGTCCTATCACCCTAAGTAGTAGTGGAGTAGGTTGAAGATTACAGATTCTATCACCCTAAGCAGTAGTGGGGCAAATCGAAGATGGTGAATTTTATCTTCCAAATACAGCGGAGAAGCAGATTTAAGGCATTAGTCCTATCACCCTAAGCAGTAGTAGAGTCGGTTGAAGAGTACATATTCTGTCACCCAAAGCAGAAGTGATGCAGATCGAACATGGTGAATCTTATCTTCTCAATACAGTGGAGAAACTGATTTATGCCATTAGTCCTTTCACCCTAAGCAGTAGTGGAGTCGGTTGAAGATTGCAAATTCTGTCAGCCTAAGTAGTAGTGGAGCAGATCGAAGATGGTGAATCTTATCTAGCCAACACAGTGGAGAAGCAGATTTAAGCCATTAGTCCTATCACCCTCAGCAGTAGTGGAGTAGGTTGAAGATTGCAAATTCTGTTACCCTAAGCAGTAGTGGAGCGGATCGAAGATGGTGAATCTTATCTTCTCAAGATAGTGGTGAAGCAGATGTAAGCCATTAGTCCAATCTCCCTCAGCCGTAGTGGAGTAGGTTGAAGATTGCAGATTCTGTCGCCATAAGCAGTAGTGGCGTAGATCGAAGATGGTGAATTATATCTTCCCAATACAGTAGAGAAGTAGATAAGCCATTAGTCCTATCACCCTAAGCAGTAGTGGAGTTGTTTGAAGATTACAGATTCTGTCACCCTAAGCAGTAGTGGAGCAGATCGAATATGGTGCAACTTATCTTCCCAATATAGTGGGGAAGCAGATTTAAGCTATTAGTCCTATCACCCTAAGCAGTAGTGGAGTCGGTTGACGATTGCAAATTCTGTCACCCTAAGCAGTAGTGGAGCAGATAGAAGATGGTGAATCTTATCTTCCCAACACAGTGGAGAAGCAAATTTCATCTATTAGTCCTATCACCCTAAGCAGTAGTGGAGTAGGTTGAAGATTGCAAACTCTTTCATCCTAAGCAGTAGTAGAGCGGATCGAAGATGGTGAATCTTATCTTCTCAAGATATTGGAGTAGCAGTTTTAAGCCATTAGTACAATCTCCCTAAGCAGTTGCGGATTAGGTTGAGGATTGCAGATTTTGTCACCCTAAACAGTAGTGGAGCAGATCGAATATGATGAATCTTACCTTCCCAATACAGTGCTAAAGCAGATTGAAGCCATCAGCACTATCACCCTAAGCAGTAGTGGAATAGGTTGAAGATTGCAAACTCTTTCATCCTAAGCAGTAGTAGAGCGGATCGAAGATGGTGAATCTAATCTTCTCAAGATATTGGAGAAGCAGTTTTAAGCCATTAGTCCAATCTCCCTAAGCAGTTGTGGAGTAGTTTGAAGATTGCAAATTCTGTCACCTAAGTAGTAGTGGAGCGGATCGAAGATGGTGAATCTTATCTTCTCAAGATAGTGGGGAAGTAGATTTAAGCCATTAGTCCAATCTCCCTAAGCTGTAGTGGAGTAGGTTGATGATTGCAGATTCTGTCGCCCTAAGCAGTAGTGGAGTAGATCGAAGATGGTGAATCATATCTTCCCAATACAGTAGAGAAGTAAATTTAAGCCATTAGTCCTATCTCCCTAAGAACTAGTGGAGTAGGTTGAAGATTTCAAATTCTGTCACCCTAAGTAGTAGTGGAGCAGATCGAATATAGTGAAACTTATCTTCCCAATACAGTGGCGAAGCAGATTTAAGCCATTAGTCCTATCACCCAAAGCAGTAGAGGAGTCGGTTGAAGATTGCAAATTCTGTCACCCTAAGCAGTAGTGGAGCAGATCGAAGATGGCAAACCTTATCTTCCAACACAGTGGGGAAGCAGATTTCAGCCATTAGTCCTATTACCCTAAGCAGTAGTGAAGTAGGTTGAAGATTGCAGGTTCTTTCACCCTAAGCTGTAGTGGAGAGGATCGAAGATGGTGGATCATATCTTCTCAAGATAGTGGAGAAGCAGATTTAAGCCATTAGTCCAATATCCCTAAGCAGTTCTGGAGAAGGTTGAGAATTACAGATTCTGTCACCCTAAACAGTAGTGGAGCAGATCGAATATGATGAATCTTACCTTCCCAATACAGTGGAGAAGCAGATTTAAGGCATTAGTCCTATCACCCTAAGGAGTAGTGGAGTAGGTTGAAGATTGCAAATTCTTTCACCCTAAGCAGTAGTGGAGCAGATCGAAGATGGCGAATCTTATCTTCCCAATACAGTGGAGAAGAAGATTTAAGCCATTAGTCCTATCACCCTAAGAAGTAGTGGAGTAGGTTGAAGATTACAGATTCTGTCACCCTAAGCAGTAGTGGGGCAAATCGAAGATGGTGAATTTTATCTTCCAAATACAGCGGAGAAGCAGATTTAAGGCATTAGTCCTATCACCCTAAGCAGTAGTAGAGTCGGTTGAAGAGTACATATTCTGTCACCCAAAGCAGAAGTGATGCAGATCGAACATGGTGAATCTTATCTTCTCAATACAGTGGAGAAACTGATTTATGCCATTAGTCCTTTCACCCTCAGCAGTAGTGGAGTCGGTTGAAGATTGCAAATTCTGTCAGCCTAAGTAGTAGTGGAGCAGATCGAAGATGGTGAATCTTATCTAGCCAACACAGTGGAGAAGCAGATTTAAGCCATTAGTCCTATCACCCTCAGCAGTAGTGGAGTAGGTTGAAGATTGCAAATTCTGTTACCCTAAGCAGTAGTGGAGCGGATCGAAGATGGTGAATCTTATCTTCTCAAGATAGTGGTGAAGCAGATGTAAGCCATTAGTCCAATCTCCCTCAGCCGTAGTGGAGTAGGTTGAAGATTGCAGATTCTGTCGCCATAAGCAGTAGTGGCGTAGATCGAAGATGGTGAATTATATCTTCCCAATACAGTAGAGAAGTAGATTTAAGCCATTAGTCCTATCACCCTAAGCAGTAGTGGAGTTGTTTGAAGATTACAGATTCTGTCACCCTAAGCAGTAGTGGAGCAGATCGAATATGGTGCAACTTATCTTCCCAATATAGTGGGGAAGCAGATTTAAGCTATTAGTCCTATCACCCTAAGCAGTAGTGGAGTCGGTTGACGATTGCAAATTCTGTCACCCTAAGCAGTAGTGGAGCAGATAGAAGATGGTGAATCTTATCTTCCCAACACAGTGGAGAAGCAAATTTCATCTATTAGTCCTATCACCCTAAGCAGTAGTGGAGTAGGTTGAAGATTGCAAACTCTTTCATCCTAAGCAGTAGTAGAGCGGATCGAAGATGGTGAATCTTATCTTCTCAAGATATTGGAGTAGCAGTTTTAAGCCATTAGTACAATCTCCCTAAGCAGTTGCGGATTAGGTTGAGGATTGCAGATTTTGTCACCCTAAATAGCAGTGGAGCAGATCGAATATGATGAATCTTACCTTCCCAATACAGTGCTAAAGCAGATTGAAGCCATCAGCACTATCACCCTAAGCAGTAGTGGAATAGGTTGAAGATTGCAAACTCTTTCATCCTAAGCAGTAGTAGAGCGGATCGAAGATGGTGAATCTTATCTTCTCAAGATATTGGAGAAGCAGTTTTAAGCCATTAGTCCAATCTCCCTAAGCAGTTGTGGAGTAGTTTGAAGATTGCAAATTCTGTCACCCTAAGTAGTAGTGGAGCGGATCGAAGATGGTGAATCTTATCTTCTCAAGATAGTGGGGAAGTAGATTTAAGCCATTAGTCCAATCTCCCTAAGCTGTAGTGGAGTAGGTTGATGATTGCAGATTCTGTCGCCCTAAGCAGTAGTGGAGTAGATCGAAGATGGTGAATCATATCTTCCCAATACAGTAGAGAAGTAAATTTAAGCCATTAGTCCTATCTCCCTAAGAACTAGTGGAGTAGGTTGAAGATTTCAAATTCTGTCACCCTAAGTTGTAGTGGAGCAGATCGAATATAGTGAAACTTATCTTCCCAATACAGTGGCGAAGCAGATTTAAGCCATTAGTCCTATCACCCAAAGCAGTAGAGGAGTCGGTTGAAGATTGCAAATTCTGTCACCCTAAGCAGTAGTGGAGCAGATCGAAGATGGCAAACCTTATCTTCCCAACACAGTGGGGAAGCAGATTTCAGCCATTAGTCCTATTACCCTAAGCAGTAGTGAAGTAGGTTGAAGATTGCAGGTTCTTTCACCCTAAGCTGTAGTGGAGAGGATCGAAGATGGTGGATCATATCTTCTCAAGATAGTGGAGAAGCAGATTTAAGCCATTAGTCCAATATCCCTAAGCAGTTCTGGAGAAGGTTGAGAATTGCAGATTCTGTCACCCTAAACAGTAGTGGAGCAGATCGAATATGATGAATCTTACCTTCCCAATACAGTGGAGAAGCAGATTTAAGGCATTAGTCCTATCACCCTAAGGAGTAGTGGAGTAGGTTGAAGATTGCAAATTCTTTCACCCTAAGCAGTAGTGGAGCTGATCGAAGATGGTGAATCTTATTTCTCAAAATAGTGGAGAAGCAGATTTAAGCCATTAGTCCAATCTCCCTAAGCAGTTGTGGAGAAGGAAGGATTGCAGATTTTGTCACCCTAAACAGTAGTGGAGCAGATCGAATATGATGAATCTTACCTTCCCAATACAGTGGAGAAGCAGATTTAAGCAATAGCCCTATCTCCCTAAGAACTAGTGGAGTAGGTTGAAGATTCAAATTCTGTCACCCTAAGTAGTAATGGAGCAGATCGAATATAGTGAAACTTATCTTCCCAATACAGTGGCGAAGCAGATTTAAGCCATTAGTCCTATCACCCAAGCAGTAGAGGAGTCGGTTGAAGATTGCAAATTCTGTCACCCTAAGCAGTAGTGGAGCAGATCGAAGATGGCAAACTTATCTTCCAACACAGTGGGGAAGCAGATTTCAGCCATTAGTCCTATTACCCTAAGCAGTAGTGAAGTAGGTTGAAGATTGCAGGTTCTTTCACCCTAAGCTGTAGTGGAGAGGATCGAAGATGGTGGATCATATCTTCTCAAGATAGTGGAGAAGCAGATTTAAGCCATTAGTCCATATCCCTAAGCAGTTCTGGAGAAGGTTGAGAATTGCAGATTCTGTCACCCTAAACAGTAGTGGAGCAGATCGAATATGATGAATCTTACCTTCCCAATACAGTGGAGAAGCAGATTTAAGCAATAGCCCTATCTCCCTAAGAACTAGTGGAGTAGGTTGAAGATTTCAAATTCTGTCACCCTAAGTAGTAGTGGAGCAGATCGAATATAGTGAAACTTATCTTCCCAATACAGTGGCGAAGCAGATTTAAGCCATTAGTCCTATCACCCAAGCAGTAGAGGAGTCGGTTGAAGATTGCAAATTCTGTCACCCTAAGCAGTAGTGGAGCAGATCGAAGATGGCAAACCTTATCTTCCCAACACAGTGGGGAAGCAGATTTCAGCCATTAGTCCTATTACCCTAAGCAGTAGTGAAGTAGGTTGAAGATTGCAGGTTCTTTCACCCTAAGCTGTAGTGGAGAGGATCGAAGATGGTGGATCATATCTTCTCAAGATAGTGGAGAAGCAGATTTAAGCCATTAGTCCAATATCCCTAAGCAGTTCTGGAGAAGGTTGAGAATTGCAGATTCTGTCACCCTAAACAGTAGTGGAGCAGATCGAATATGATGAATCTTACCTTCCCAATACAGTGGAGAAGCAGATTTAAGGCATTAGTCCTATCACCCTAAGGAGTAGTGGAGTAGGTTGAAGATTGCAAATTCTTTCACCCTAAGCAGTAGTGGAGCTGATCGAAGATGGTGAATCTTATGTTCTCAAAATAGTGGAGAAGCAGATTTAAGCCATTAGTCCAATCTCCCTAAGCAGTTGTGGAGAAGGAAGGATTGCAGATTTTGTCACCCTAAACAGTAGTGGAGCAGATCGAATATGATGAATCTTACCTTCCCAATACAGTGGAGAAGCAGATTTAAGCAATAGCCCTATCACCTTAAGCAGTAGTGGAGTAGGTTGAAGATTGCAGATTCTGTCACCCTAAGCAGTAGTGAACGAGATCGAATATGGTGAATCTTATCTTCCTAATACAGTGGAGAAGCAGATTTAAGGCATTAGTCCTATCACCGTAAGCAGTAGTGGAGTCGGTTAAAGAGTGCAAATTCTGTCACCCTAAGCAGAAATGATGTAGATCGAAGATGGGGAATCTTATCTTCCCAATACAGTGGAGAATCAGATTTAAGCCATTTGTCCTATCACCCTAAGCAGTAGTGGAGTAGGTTGAGAAATACAGATTCTGTCACCCTAAGCAGTAGTTGAGCAGATCGAAGATGGTGAATCTTATCTTCCGAATAGAGTGGAGAAACAGATTTAAGTCATAAGTCCTATCACCCTAAGCAGTGGTGGAGTAGGTTGAGGATTACAGATTCTGTCACCCTAAGTGGTAGTGGAGCAGATTGAAGATGGTCAATTTTATCTTCCCAACACAGTAGAGAAGCAGATTTAAGCCATTAGCCAAATCTCCCTAAGCAGTAGTGGAGTAGGTTGAAGATTGCAGATTATGTCACCCTAAGCAGTAGTGGAGTGGATCGAAGATGGTGAATCTGACCTTCCCAATACAGTGGAGAAGTAGATTTAAGCCATTAGTCTTATCACTCTAAGCAGTAGTGGAGTCGGTTGAAGATTGCAGATTCTGTCACCCTAAGCAGTAGTGATGCATATCGAAGATGGTGAATCTTATCTTCCCAATACAGTGGAGAAGCAAATTTAAGTCATTAGTCCTATCACCCTAAGCAGTAGTGGAGTAGGTTGAGAAATACAAATTCTGTCACCCTAAGCAGTAGTTGAGCAAATCGAAGATGGTGAATCTTATCTTCCGAATAGAGTGGAGAAGCAGATTTAAGTCATAAGTCCTATCACCCTAAGTAGTAGTGGAGTAGGTTGAGGATTACAGATTCTGTCACCCTAAGAGGTAGTGGAGCAGATTGAAGATGGTGAATTTTATCTTCCCAACACAGTAGAGAAGCAGATTTAAGCCATTAGCCAAATCTCCCTAAGCAGTAGTGGAGTAGGTTGAAGATTGCAGATTATGTCACCTTAAGCAGTAGTGGAGTGGATCGGAGATGGTGAATCTGACCTTCCCAATACAGTGGAGAAGTAGATTTAAGCCATTAGTCCTATCACCCTAAGCAGTAGTGGAGTCGGTTGAAGATTGCAGATTTTGTCACCCTAAGCAATAGTGATGCATATCGAAGATGGTGAATCTTATCTTCCCAATACAGTGGAGAAGCAAATTTAAGTCATTAGTCCTATCAGCCTAAGCAGTAGTGGAGTAGGTTGAAGATTGCAGATACTGTCACCCTAAGCAGTAGTGGAGTAGGTTGAGGATTATAGATTCTGTCACCCTAAGTGGTAGTGGAGCAAATTGAAGATGGTGAATTTTATCTTCCCAACACAGTAGAGAAGCAGATTTAAGCCATTAGCCAAATCTCCCTAAGCAGTAGTGGAGTAGGTTGAAGATTGCAGATTATGTCACCCTAAGTTGTAGTGGAGTGGATCGAAGATGGTGAATTTGACCTTCCCAATACAGTGGAGAAGTAGATTTAAGCCATTAGTCCTATCACCCTAAGCAGTAGTAGAGTAGGTTGAAGATTACAAATTCTGTCACCCTAAACAGTAGTGAAGCAGATCGAATATGATGAATCTGACCTTCCCAATACAGTGGAGAAGTAGATTTAAGCCATTAGTCCTATCACCCTAAGCAGTAGTGGAGTCGGTTGAAGATTGCAAATTCTGTCACCCTAAGCAGTAGTGATGCATATCGAAGATGGTGAATCTTATCTTCCCAATACAGTGGAGAAGCAAATATAAGTCATTAGTCCTATCACCCTAAGCAGTAGTGGGATTGCAGATTCTGTCACCTTAACCAGTAGTGGAGCAGATCGAAAATGGAGAATCTTATCTTCCCAATACAGTGGAGAAGCAGATTTAAGCCATTCGTCCTATCACCCTAAGCAGTAGTGGAGTCTGTAACACCCCGAACCCGAGACCGACACCGGGGTCGAACACGAGGTGTTAACAGACTATAACCCCTTATAAAGATATTTTCCAGACACTGCCTAATCTGCGTAATTGTCGATTTAAAAATCATATCATGAGTTTCACAACTCGAAAATAAGTTTTGTGATTTTTCCTTGAAACTAGACTCATATTCCCATCTACATGTTTTTTTCTAGAATTTTTGGTCGGGCCAATTAGTACAGTTTATTAGTAAAATTCTCCCAAGTTGCAGGGGTCGACTACACTGACCTTTTCCCATTACGACTTGGATATCTCCCTGCACAGGGCTTCAATACTGATGCCGTTTGTTTCTATGAAAACTAGACTCAGAGAGGAATCTGTACATATATGGTACGACCCCTAATTATCTCTAGTTAATTTATAATGAATTTCCAAAGTCGGAGCAGGGAATCCAGAAACCGTTCTGGCCCTGTCCCACAAAAATCTAATTATCTCTTAATATACTGCCCATATGATCTTTTCGTTACTTCCTCATGAAAACAGACTCATCAAGCTTCGATTACATAATTTATTCATCAATTAATTCCACTCCTACTATTTTTAGTGATTTTTCAATCTCATGACACTGCTGCTGCCAGCATCTGTTACGAAAGTAACTAGGTCCATTTCATGCCTACCCTTGATCCAACTCAATCGAACATTCGTGCCATCTTCGCATGGCTTAAAGTTTACATGCCAAAGTTCAAACACAACGTAATAGCTTATACATGCCAAAATGTTCTTCTAAGCCAACTAAGAAGAAAGTACCAAAACTTGCTATCCGGTGTGATGACTTCGATGACGGCCTGACCCCGCAAAAATAGATGAGTCCAAGCAACCTATAATGGGTGACAAGGAAACACCGAGTGAGTTTATAACTCAGTAAGTCATAAGCAATGCACTACCATCCATCAATAACATTATCACAAGAGGAAACAAAATGGAACGAGACAATTTACTCCATCCATACCGAACCATACCATAGTTCCTCCAACCTATCGATTCAATTTCATATCAATTCATGCATTCCCATTCCATATACTCATCAATAGGACATTGAAGCATTTACATAAATCAATTTATTTTCGTTACAATCAAACGACTAAACGGCCTTTCACCCATCCTACGATAAATTTTATGTACGTGACTTCAAGTATATTTGTCACATAGGTTCAAACTTACCGAGCTCAACACCAAGTATAAGCATAGCACCTATTAGCCATGTACTCAAGACACTTACCCGATCCGCTGTCCGCGATCGACTCAATAGTGTCGCACACGTAGTGTCCATAATGATTCACGAATGTATATTGAGTCCGCACACTCAGTGCTATATAATCAACTCGCACACTTAGTGCCGCATGGTCAATTCGCACACTTAGTGCATCATATTCATTTCGCACACTTAGTGCAACATAGTCAAATCGCACACTTAGTGCTGTACAATTCAATCCCGCGCACTTAGCGCCAATCTCATGGTCATAAATGGTTATACCCGCATGTTTAGTGCCGAGATCAACAACTCAGTACATCTTACCTCTTTTCTTTTCATTCAACAATTTCATCATCACATACGTACATGCAAATATATATATGTATATTTATTCATTCCATTCAGCATCAAAACATAAACATTATGACCATTTGAAATAATACCAACTACATGCTTAATGACTTACCTCGTGTTGGGTAAGACGGTTCCAACTCGGCTACTCGATGACCTTTTCTTTGCCTTTGCTCGATTCACCTCCTTTAACTCCTTGAGCTAAATCAAACAATTTGACTCATTAAAGTCTCATTTTGCTAGCTTATGGCCGAATATGACAAGGAGTTTGATGGGTCATATGGCCACCTTTTAGCTCAAATACACAATGGTCATATGCATTTTTAATCACATCAAATGATTCAATACAATTCACTCGAACATCAAAAGAGAACCTCAAGGTACTTAGTCCATATACACATTAGACATTAGAGTCACATATGTATGAATTCACGAATCGAATTCGACATATTAGCTAATTTTCCCTTTAGCCGAACCTTCTAAGTCAAGATAAAGCCATCAACATGCTTACCTTTGGCCGAACATACACATCAACTTAGGTGCTCATTTATGTGGCCGAACACACACATGTCTATGTTAAGGCCGATTGCAACACTCAATACATTCTACAAGTATGGACACTTGCATTGACTAAACACCATTTCTATTATTTTTACTCCAAAGCCGAATGCCTCTTAAGCCCTAAGCTCATGATCCTTTCATCATTAAGCAAGTATTATAGCACAACTAACATCCATTTTCAATTTGAACACCAACATAAAAATATTAAACATGAAAATCCATAGCCGAAACCTATACATGACATTACTCATTCCACCCATCGAAACAATATTTGTTCAAGACATCAAGCATTTTTATTTGGGTATTACATATATGAGCATTTAGAATTTATATTTTTAGCAAGATCAATTTCTTTCCTCAACACATTCTTCATCAAAACTTAAAGGAAGTAATCAAATTTCCTTCTTTAATAGCCATAGCCGAATGCTCCATCCATTCATCAAAGTTAAAAATTTTAGTATGGCTAGGTAAGAAAAACGTGATGATTAACCCAAACAACTATTATTTCAAAAGAAAAATTAACAAAATTTACTAACCTCCTCTTCATTCAAAAGGCCGAATGCCTTTGCTCCCCCCCTCCATTTTTCTTCTTCTTGTACGGCTAAGAAGAACAAGGTAATGACCCCTTTTTTTTTGTTACTTCTTTTATTATCCTTAGCATTTCTTTTTATTATTTCCTTTCCTTTATATAAAATAATGACCACTTCATGGAAACTTACCACCTATTCTAATATATGCTCAATCATGGCCGGCCACTATGTATAAAAGAAGGGGTATTTGACATGCAAAGCCATTATTCTCACCACATGCTTTAATAGGTCCTTGTAATTTAACCAATCACATTTCCAGATTTTCTCACATAGGTCCTATTTACTAAAATTCACCTTCAATTAAAAAAAATTCAAACATGGAATTTTCACACATGCATATATACATATAATAAGCATCAAATATGACAGCTAATTATTTTTATGACGCGGTTTAGCGGTCCCGAAACCACTTCCCGACTAGGGTCAATTTTGGGCTGTCACAGAGTCGGTTAAGGATTGCAGATTCTGTCACCCTAAGCAGTAGTGGAGCAGATCGAAGATGGAGAATCTTATCTTTCCAACAGAATGGAGAAGCAGATTTAAGCCATTAGTCCTTTCACCCTAAGTAGTAGTGGAGTAGGTTGAGGATTGCAGATTCTGTCACCCTAAGCAGTAGTGAAGCGGATCGAAGATGACGAGTCTTACCTTCCCAATACAGTGGAGAAGCATATTTAAGCCATTAGTCGTATCACCCTAAGCAGTAGTAGAGTCGGTTGAAGAGTACAGATTCTGTCACCCAAAGTAGAAGTGATGCAGATCAAAGATGGTGAATCTTATCTTCTCAATACAGTGGAGAAGCAAATTTATGCCATTAGTCCTATCACCCTAAGCCGTAGTGGAGTCGGTTGAAGAGTGCAAATTCTGTCACCCTAAGTAGTAGTGGAGAAGATCGAACATGGCGAATCTTATCTTCCTAATAAAGTGGAGAAGTAGATTTAAGCCAATAGTCCTATCACCCTAAGCAGTAGAGGAGTAGGTTGAAGATTGCAGATTCTGTCACCCAAGGTAGTAGTGGAGCAGATCGAAGATGGGGAAACTTATCTTCCCAATACAGTGGAGAAGCAGATTTAAGCCATTAGTCCTATCACTCTAAGCAGTAGTGGAGTCGGTTGAAGATTGCAGATTCTGTCAGCCTAAGCAGTAGTGGAGCAGATCGAAGATGGTGAATCTTATCTAACCAACACAGTAGAGAAGTAGATTTCATCCATTAGTCCTATCACCCTAAGCAGTAGTGGAGTAGGTTGAAGATTGCAAACTCTTTCATCCTAAGCAGTAGTAGAGCGGATCGAAGATGGTGAATCTTATCTTCTCAAGCTATTGGAGAAGCAGTTTTAAGCCATTAGTCCAATCTCCCTAAGCATTTGTGGATTAGGTTGAGGATTGCAGATTCTGTCACCCTAAACAGTAGTGGAGCAGATGGAATATGATGAATCTTACCTTCCCAATACAGTGGAGAAGCATATTTAAGCCATTAGCCCCATCACCCTCAGCAGTAGTGGAGTAGGTTGAAGATTGCAAATTGTGTCACCCTAAGTAGTAGTGGAGCGGATCGAAGATGGTGAATCTTATCTTCTCAAGATAGTGGAGAAGAAGATTTAAGCCATTAGTCCAATCTCCCTAAGCTGTAGTGGAGTAGGTTGATGATTGCAGATTCTGTCACCCTAAGCAGTAGTGGAGTAGGTCGAAGATGGTGAATCATATCTTCCCAATACAGTAGAGAAGTAGATTTAAGCCATTAGTCTTATCCCTTAAGAACTAGTGGAGTAGGTTGAAGATTGCAAATTTTGTCACCCTAAGCAGTAGTGGAGTAGATCGAATATGGTGAAACTTATCTTCCCAATACAGTGGCGAAGCAGATTTAAGCCATTAGTCCTATCACCCAAAGCAGTAGTGGAGTCGGTTGAAGATTGCAAATTCTGTCACCCTAAGCAGTTGTGGAGCAGATCGAAGATGGCGAATCTTATCTTCCAACACAGTGGGGAAGCAGATTTCAGCCATTAGTCCTATTACCCTAAGCAGTAGTGGAGTAGGTTGAAGATTGCAAATTCTTTCACCCTAAGCTGTAGTGCAGCGGATCGAAGATGGTGAATCTTATCTCTCAAGATAGTGGAGAAGCAGATTTAAGCCATTAGTCCAATTTCCCTAAGCAGTTGTGGAGTAGGTTGAGGATTGCAGATTCTGTCACCCTAAATAGTAGTGGAGCAGATCGAATATGATGAATCTTACCTTCCCATTACAGTGGAGAAGCAGATTTAAGCCATTAGCCCTATCACCCTAAGCAGTAGTGGAGTAGGTTGAAGATTGCAGATTCTATCACCCTAAGCAGCACTGAAGGAGATCGAATATGGTGAATCTTATCTTCCCAATACAGTGGAGAAGCAGATTTAAGGCATTAGTCCTATCACCGTAAGCAGTAGTGGAGTCGGTTGAAGAGTGCCGATTCTGTCACCCTAAGCAGAAATGATGTAGATCAAAGATGGGGAATCTTATCTTCCTAATACAGTGGAGAAGCAGATTTAAGCCATTTGTCCTATCACCCTAAGCAGTAGTGGAGTAGGTTGAAAAATACAGATTTTGTCACCCTAAGCAGTAGTTGAGCAGATCGAAGATGGTGAATCTTATCTTCCGAATAGAGTGGAGAACTAGATTTAAGTCATAAGTCCTCTCATCCTAAGCAGTAGTGGAGTAGGTTGAGGATTACAAATTCTATCATCCTAGGCGGTAGTGGAGCAGATTGAAGATGATGAATCTTATCTTCCCAACATAGTAGAGAAGCAGATTTAAGCCATTAGCCAAATCTTCCTAAGCA
This sequence comes from Gossypium hirsutum, assembly GCF_007990345.1. Taxonomy (NCBI): domain Eukaryota; kingdom Viridiplantae; phylum Streptophyta; class Magnoliopsida; order Malvales; family Malvaceae; genus Gossypium; species Gossypium hirsutum. Next base: position 2,742 of record NW_024403295.1, on the reverse strand, counting down.
GTAGTGGAGTAGGTTGAAGATTGCAGATTATGTCACCCTAAGCAGTAGTGGAGTGGATCGAAGATGGTGAATCTGACCTTCCCAATACAGTAGAGAAGTAGATTTAAGCCATTAGTCCTATCTCCCTAAGCAGTAGTGGAGTAGGTTGAAGATTACAGATTCTGTCACCCTAAACAGTAGTGAAGCAGATCGAATATGATGAATCTGACCTTCCCAATACAGTGAAGAAGTAGATTTAAGCCATTAGTCCTATCACCCTAAGCAGTAGTGGAGTCGGTTGAAGATTGCAGATTCTGTCACCCTAAGCAGCAGTGATGCATATCGAAGATGGTGAATCTTATCTTCCCAATACAGTGGAGAAGCAAATTTAAGTCATTAGTCCTATCACCCTAAGTAGTAGTGGAGTAGGTTGAAGATTGCAGATTCTGTCACCCTAAACGGTAGTGGAGCAGATTGAAGATGGTGAATCTTATCTTCCCAACACAGTAGAGAAGCAGATTTAAGCCATTAGCCAAATCTCCCTAAGCAGTAGTGGAGTAGGTTGAAGATTGCAGATTATGTCACCCTAAGCAGTAGTGGAGTGGATCGAAGATGGTGAATCTGACCTTTCCAATACAGTGGAGAAGTAGATTTAAGCCATTAGTCCTATCACCCTAAGCAGTAGTGGAGTAGGTTGAAGATTACAGATTCTATCACCCTAAACAGTAGTGAAGCAGATCGAATATGATGAATCTGACCTTCCTAATACAGTGGAGAAGTAGATTTAAGCCATTAGTCCTATCACCCTAAGCAGTAGTGGAGTCGGTTGAAGATTCCAGATTCTGTCACCCTAAGCAGTAGTGAAGCATATCGAAGATGGTGAATCTTATCAGTAGTGGAGTAGGTTGAAGATTGCACATTCTTTCACCTTAAGCAGTATCGAAGATGGTGAATCTAATCTCCCCAATACAGTGGAAAAGGAGATTTAAGCCATTAGTCCTATCTCCCTAAGCAGTAGTGGAGTAAGTTGAAGATTACAGATTCTGTCACCCTAAACAGTTGTGCAGCAGATAAAAAATGGTGAATCTTATCTTCCCAATATAGTGGAGAAATAGATTTAAGGCATTAGTCCTATCACCGTAAGCAGTAGTGGAGTCGGTTGAAGAGTGCAGATTCTGTCACCCTAAGCAGAAATGATACAGATCGAAAATGGTGAATCTTATCTTCTCAAGATAGTGGAGAAGAAGATTTAAGCCATTAGTCCAATCTCCCTAAGCACTAGTGGAGGCGGTTGAAGATTACAGATTTTGTCACCCTAGACAGTAGTGGAGCAGATCGAATATGATGAATCTTACCTTCCCAATACAGCGGAGCAGCAGATTTAAGCCACTAGTCCTATCACCCTAAGCAGTAGTGGAGTAGGTTGAAGATTGCAGATTCTGTCGCCCTAAGTAGTAGTGGAGTAGGTTGAAGATTACAGAGTCTGTCACCCTAAACAGTACTGGAGCAGATCAAAAATGGTGAATCTTATCTTCCCAATACAGTGGAGAAGCAGATTTAAGGCATTAGTCCTATCACCCTAAGCAGTACTGGAGTCGGTTGAGGAGTGCAGATTCTGTCACCCTAAGCAGAAGTGATGAAGATCAAAGATGGTGAATCTCATCTTCCCAATACAGTGGAGAAGAAGATTTAAGGCATTAGTCCTATCACCCTAAGCAGTAGTGGAGTCGGTTGAAGAGTGCAGATTCTGTCACCCTAAGCAGTAATGCAGCAGATCGAAGATGGTGAATCTTATCTTCCCAATGCAGTGGAGAAGCAGATTTAAGGCAATAGTCCTATCACCGTAAGCAGTAGTGGAGTCGGTTGAAGAGTGCAGATTCTGTCACCCTAAGCAGAAATGATACAGATCGAAGATGGTGAATCTTATTTCCCAATACAGTGGAAAAGAATATTTAAGCCATTAGTCCTATCACCTTAAGTAGTAGTGGAATAGGTGGAGAATTACAGATTCTATCACCCTAAGTAGTAGTGAGCAGATCGAAGATGGTCAATCTTATCTTCTCAAGATAGTGGAGAAGAAGATTTAAGCCATTAGTCCATTATCCCTAAGCAGTAGTGGAGTCGGTTGAAGAGTGCAGATTCTGCCACCCTAAGCAGTAATGCAGCAGATCGAAGATGGTGAATCTTATCTTCCCAATGCAGTGGAGAAGCAGATTTAAGGCAATAGTCCTATCACCGTAAGCAGTAGTGGAGTCGGTTGAAGAGTGCAGATTCTGTCACCCTAAGCAGAAATGATACAGATCGAAGATGGTGAATCTTATCTTCCCAATACAGTGGAAAAGAATATTTAAGCCATTAGTCCTATCACCTTAAGTAGTAGTGGAATAGGTGGAGAATTGCAGATTCTATCACCCTAAGTAGTAGTGGAGCAGATCGAAGATGGCCAATCTTATCTTCTCAAGATAGTGGAGAAGAAGATTTAAGCCATTAGTCCAATCTCCCTAAGCAGTAGTGCAACCGGTTGAAGATTACAGATTCTCTCACCCTAAACAGCAGTGGAGCAGATCGAATATGATGAATCTTACCTATCACCCTAAGCAGTAGTGGAGTAGGTTGAAGATTGCAGATTCTGTCACCCAAAGCAGTAGTGGAGCAGGTTGAAGATTACAGATTCTGTCATCCTAAACAGTAGTGGAGCAGTGGAGAAGCAGATTTAAGGCATTAGTCCTATCACAACAATAGAGTCGGTTGAAGAGTGCAGAT
>NW_024403294.1:0-17618 GCF_007990345.1 Gossypium hirsutum | reverse complement strand
ACTCCCATTTACGTTTCGAGTAGTACTATGGGTACTGAAGTTGTTTGCACCCTATTTTTTCATTATGTTTTTTTAGTTGTTTTCTCCCGTGGTGAACATTCGTTATTTGCATTTTGTGAATAAATAATTTGGAACGATATTGGTCGAATTTGTATTTAAATTCGAGGCGCAAGTGCGATAAGTGGCAGCCTTTATTGAATAGTTGCGCAGGAGTTGACGGGTGCGATCATACCAGCTCTAATGCACCGGATCCCATCAGAACTCCGAAGTTAAGCGTGCTTGGCAAGAGTAGTACTAGGATGGGTGACCTCTGGAAGTCCTTGTATTGCACCCCTCCATTTTATTTCATATAATGTTTTTTAGTTGCATTTTCTCCGCGTGGTGTAACTCATTCGTTATTTGCATTTTGTGAAATAAATAATTTGGAACGATATTGGTCGAATTTGTATTAAATTCGAGGCGCAAGTGCGATAAGAGGCAGCCTTTATATGAATAGTTGCGCAAGAGTTGACGGGTGCGATCATACCAGCATAATGCACCGGATCCCATCAGAACTCCGCAGTTAAGCGTGCTTGGCGAGAGTAGTACTAGGATGGGTGACCTCCTGGGAAGTCCTCGTGTTGCACCCTCCCATTTTATTTCATATAATGTTTTTTTAGTTGCGTTTTCTCCACGTGGTGTAACTCATTCGTTATTTGCGTTTTGTGAAATAAATAATTTGGAACGATATTTGGTCGAATTTGCATTTAAATTCGAGGCGCAAGTGCGATAAGTGGCAGCCTTTATTGAATAGATTGCGCAAGAGTTGACGGGTGCGATCATACCAGCACTAATGCACCGGATCCCATCAGAACTCCGCAGTTAAGCGTGCTTGGGCGAGAGTAGTACTAGGATGGGTGACCTCCTGGGAAGTCCTCGTGTTGCACCCCTCCATTTTATTTCATATAATGTTTTTTAGTTGCGTTTTCTCCACGTGGTGTAACTCATTCGTTATTTGCGTTTTGTGAAATAAATAATTTGGAACGATATTTGGTCGAATTTGCATTTAAATTCGAGGCGCAAGTGCATAAGGGGCAGCCTTTATATGAATAGATTGCGCAAGAGTTGACGGGTGCGATCATACCAGCACTAATGCACCGGATCCATCAGAACTCCGCAGTTAAGCGTGCTTGGGCGAGAGTAGTACTGGATGGGTGACCTCCTGGGAAGTCCTGTGCACCCTCCCATTTTATTTCATATAATGTTTTTTTTAGTTGTTTTCTCCACGTGGTGTAACTCATTCGTTATTTGCATTTTGTGAAATAAATAATTTGGAACGATATTTGGCCGAATTTGCATTTAAATTCGAGGCGCAAGTGCGATAAGTGGCAGCCTTTATATGAATAGATTGCGCAATAGTTGACGGGTGCGATCATACCAGCACTAATGCACCGGATCCCATCAGAACTCCGAAGTTAAGCGTGCTTGGGCGAGAGTAGTACTAGGATGGGTGACCTCCTGGGAAGTCCTTGTATTGCACCCCTCCCATTTTTTTCATATAATGTTTTTTTAGTTGCGTTTTCTCCGCGTGGTGTAACTCATTCGTTATTTGCATTTTGTGAAATAAATAATTTGGAACGATATTTGGTCGAATTTGTATTTAAATTCGAGGCGCAAGTGCGATAAGTGGCAGCCTTTATGTGAATAGTTGCGCAAGAGTTGACGGGTGCGATCATACCAGCTCTAATGCACCGGATCCCATCAGAACTCCGAAGTAAGCGTGCTTGGGCGAGAGTAGTACTAGGATGGGTGACCTCCTGGGAAGTCCTTGTTTGCACCCCTCCATTTTGTTTTCATATAATGTTTTTTTTAGTTGCATTTTCTCCGTGTGGTGTAACTCATTCGTTATTTGCGTTTTGTGAAATAAATAATTTGGAACGATATTTGGTCGAATTTACGTTTAAATTCGAGGCGCAAGTCTGATAAGGGGCTGCCTTTATATGAAGTGATTGCGCAAGAGTTGACGGGTGCGATCATACCAGCAATAATGCACCGGATCCCATCAGAACTCCGCAGTTAAGCGTGCTTGGGCAAGAGTAGTACTAGGATGGGTGACCTCCTGGAATGTCCTCGTGTTGCCCCACTCTCATTTTGTTTCATATAATGTTTTTTTTAGTTCATTTTCTCCGCGTGGTGCAACTCATTCGTTATTTGCATTTTGTGAAATAAATAATTTGGAACGATATTTGGTCGAATTTGCATTTAAATTCGAGGCGCAAGTGCGATAAGTGGCAGCCTTTATATGAATAGATTGCGCAAGAGTTGACGGGTGCGATCATACCAGCACTAATGCACCGATCCCATCGGAACTCCAAAGTTAAGCGTGCTTGGGCGAGAGTAGTACTAGGATGGGTGACCTCTTGGGAAGTCCTTGTATTGCACCCCTCCCATTTTATTTCATATAATGTTTTTTTTAGTTGCGTTTTCTCTGCGTGGTGTAACTCATTCGTTATTTGCATTTTGTGAAATAAATAATTTGGAACGATATTTGTCGAATTTGCATTTAAATTCGAGGCGCAAGTGCGATAAGTGGCAGCCTTTATTGAATAGATTCGCAAGAGTTGACGGGTGCGATCATACCAGCACTAATGCACCGGATCCCATCAGAACTCCGCAGTTAAGCGTGCTTGGGCGAGAGTAGTACTAGGACGGGTGACCTCCTGGGAAGTCCTCGTGTTGCACCCCTCCTATTTTATTCATATAATGTTTTTTAGTTGCGTTTTCTCCACGTGATGTAACTCATTCTTATTTGCGTTTTGTGAAATAAATAATTTGGAACGATATTTGTCGAATTTGCATTTAAATTCGAGGGCAAGTCGATAAGGGCAGCCTTTATATGAATAGATTGCGCAGAGTTGACGGGTGCGATCATACAGCACTAATGCACCGGATCCATCAGAACTCCGCATTAAGCGTGCTTGGCGAGAGTAGTACTAGATGGGTGACCTCCTGGGAAGTCCTCGTGATGCACCCCTCCATTTTTTCATATAATGTTTTTTTAGTTCGTTTTCTCCACGTGGTGAACTCATTCGTTATTTGCATTTTGTGAAATAAATAATTTGGAACGATATTTGGCCGAATTTGCATTTAAATTCGAGGCGCAAGTGCGATAAGTGCAGCCTTTATATGAATAGATTGCGCAAAGTTGACGGGTGCGATCATACCAGCACTAATGCACCGGATCCCATCAGAACTCCGAGTTAAGCGTGCTTGGGCGAGAGTAGTACTAGGATGGGTGACCTCCTGGGAAGTCCTTGTATTGCACCCCTCCCATTTTGTTTCATATAATGTTTTTTTAGTTGCGTTTTCTCCGCGTGTGTAACTCATTCGTTATTTGCATTTTGTGAAATAAATAATTTGGAACGATATTTGGTCGAATTTGTATTTAAATTCGAGGCGCAAGTGCGATAAGTGGCAGCCTTTATTGAATAGCTTGCGCAGGAGTTGACGGGTGCGATCATACCAGCTCTAATGCACCGGATCCCATCAGAACTCCGAAGTAAGCGTGCTTGGGCGAGAGTAGTACTAGGATGGGTGACCTCTTGGGAAGTCCTTGTATTGCACCCCTCCCATTTTATTTCATATAATGTTTTTTTAGTTGCATTTTCTCCGCGTGGTGTAACTCATTCGTTATTTGCATTTTGTGAAATAAATAATTTGGAACGATATTTGGTCGAATTTGTATTAAAATTCGAGGCGCAAGTGCGATAAGAGGCAGCCTTTATATGAACATATTGCGCAAGAGTTGACGGGTGCGATCATCCCAGTACTAATGCATCGGATCCCATCAGAACTACCAGTTAAGCGTGCTTGCGCAAGAGTAGTACTAGGATGGGTGACCTCCTGGGATGTCCTCGTGTTGCACCCCTCCCATTTTATTTCATATAATGTTTTTTTAGTTGCGTTTTCTCCACGTGGTGTAGCTCATTCGTTATTTGCGTTTTGTGAAATAAATAATTTGGAACGATATTTGGTCGAATTTGCATTTAAATTCGAGGCGCAAGTGCGATAAGTGGCAGCCTTTATTGAATAGATTCGCAAGAGTTGACGGGTGCGATCATACCAGCACTAATGCACCGGATCCCATCAGAACTCCGCAGTTAAGCGTGCTTGGGCGAGAGTAGTACTAGGACGGGTGACCTCCTGGGAAGTCCTCGTGTTGCACCCCTCTTATTTTACTTCATATAATGTTCTTTTAGTTGCGTTTTCTCCACGTGATGTAACTCATTCCTTATTTGCGTTTTGTGAAATAAATAATTTGGAACGATATTTGTTCGAATTTGCATTTAAATTCGAGGGGCAAGTCCGATAAGGGGCAGCCTTTATATGAATAGATTGCGCAGGAGTTGACGGGTGCGATCATACGAGCACTAATGCACCGGATCCTATCAGAACTCCGCATTTAAGCGTGCTTGGGCGAGAGTAGTACTAGGATGGGTGACCTCCTGGGAAGTCCTCGTGATGCACCCCTCCCATTTTATTACATATAATGTTTTTTTTAGTTCCGTTTTCTCCACGTGGTGCAACTCATTCGTTATTTGCATTTTGTGAAATAAATAATTTGGAACGATATTTGGTCGAATTTGTATTTAAATTCGAGGCGCAAGTGCGATAAGTGGCAGCCTTTATATGAATAGATTGCGCAAGAGTTGACGGGTGCGATCATACCAGCACTAATGCACCGGATCCCATCAGAACTCCGAAGTTAAGCGTGCTTGGGCGAGAGTAGTACTAGGATGGGTGACCTCTGGGAAGTCCTTGTATTGCACCCCTCCCATTTTGTTTTCATATAATGTTTTTTTTAGTTGCGTTTTCTCCGCGTGGTGTAACTCATTCGTTATTTGCATTTTGTGAAATAAATAATTTGGAACGATATTTGGTCGAATTTGTATTAAATTCGAGGCGCAAGTGCGATAAGGGCAGCCTTTATATGAATACATTGCGCAAGAGTTGACGGGTGCGATCATACCAGTACTAATGCACCGGATCCCATCAGAACTCCGCAGTTAAGCGTGCTTGGCAAGAGTAGTACTAGGATGGGTGACCTCCTGGGATGTCCTCGTGTTGCACCCTCCCATTTTGTTTCATATAATGTTTTTTTAGTTCGTTTTCTCCACGTGGTGCAACTCATTCGTTATTTGCATTTTGTGAAATAAATAATTTGGAACGATATTTGGTCGAATTGCATTTAAATTCGAGGCGCAAGTCGATAAGGGGCAGCCTTTATATGAATAGATTGGCAAGAGTTGACGGGTGCGATCATACCAGCACTAATGCACCGGATCCCATCAGAACTCCGCAGTTAAGCGTGCTTGGGCGAGAGTAGTACTAGGATGGGTGACCTCCTGGGAAGTCCTCGTGTTGCACCCCTCCCATTTTATTTCATATAATGTTTTTTTTAGTTGCGTTTTCTCCACGTGGTGTAACTCATTCGTTATTTGCGTTTTGTGAAATAAATAATTTGGAACGATATTTGGTCGAATTTGTATTTAAATTCGAGGCGCAAGTGCGATAAGTGGCAGCCTTTATATGAATAGATTGCGCAAGAGTTGACGGGTGCGATCATACCAGCACTAATGCACCGGATCCCATCAGAACTCCGAAGTTAAGCGTGCTTGGGCGAGAGTAGTACTAGGATGGGTGACCTCCTGGGAAGTCCTTGTATTGCACCCCTCCCATTTTTTTCATATAATGTTTTTTTAGTTGCGTTTTCTCCGCGTGGTGTAACTCATTCGTTATTTGCGTTTTGTGAAATAAATAATTTGGAACGATATTTGGTCGAATTTGCATTTAAATTCGAGGCGCAAGTCGATAAGGGCAGCCTTTATATGAATAGATTGCGCAAGAGTTGACGGGTGCGATCATACCAGCACTAATGCACCGGATCCCATCAGAACTCCGCAGTTAAGCGTGCTTGGGCGAGAGTAGTACTAGGATGGGTGACCTCCTGGGAAGTCCTCGTGTTGCACCCTCCCATTTTTTTCATATAATGTTTTTTTAGTTCGTTTTCTCCACGTGGTGAACTCATTCGTTATTTGCATTTTGTGAAATAAATAATTTGGAACGATATTTGGTCGAATTTGCATTTAAATTCGAGGCGCAAGTGCGATAAGTGGCAGCCTTTATATGAATAGATTGCGCAAGAGTTGACGGGTGCGATCATACCAGCACTAATGCACCGGATCCCATCAGAACTCCGAAGTTAAGCGTGCTTGGGCGAGAGTAGTACTAGGATGGGTGACCTCCTGGGAAGTCCTTGTATTGCACCCCTCCCATTTTTTTCATATAATGTTTTTTTAGTTGCGTTTTCTCCACGTGGTGTAACTCATTCGTTATTTGCTTTTGTGAAATAAATAATTTGGAACGATATTTGGTCGAATTTGCATTTAAATTCGAGGCGCAAGTCGATAAGGGCAGCCTTTATATGAATAGATTGCGCAAGAGTTGACGGGTGCGATCATACCAGCACTAATGCACCGGATCCCATCAGAACTCCGCAGTTAAGCGTGCTTGGGCGAGAGTAGTACTAGGATGGGTGACCTCCTGGGAAGTCCTCGTGATGCACCCCTCCATTTTTTTCATATAATGTTTTTTTTAGTTCGTTTTCTCCACGTGGTGCAACTCATTCGTTATTTGCATTTTGTGAAATAAATAATTTGGAACGATATTTGGTCGAATTTGCATTTAAATTCGAGGCGCAAGTGCGATAAGTGGCAGCCTTTATATGAATAGATTGCGCAAGAGTTGACGGGTGCGATCATACCAGCACTAATGCACCGGATCCCATCAGAACTCCGAAGTTAAGCGTGCTTGGCGAGAGTAGTACTAGGATGGGTGACCTCCTGGGAAGTCCTTGTATTGCACCCCTCCCATTTTGTTTTCATATAATGTTTTTTTAGTTGCGTTTTCTCCGCGTGGTGTAACTCATTCGTTATTTGCATTTTGTGAAATAAATAATTTGGAACGATATTTGGTCGAATTTGTATTAAATTCGAGGCGCAAGTCGATAAGGGCAGCCTTTATATGAATAATTGCGCAAGAGTTGACGGGTGCGATCATACCAGCACTAATGCACCGGATCCCATCAGAACTCCGCAGTTAAGCGTGCTTGGGCGAGAGTAGTACTAGGATGGGTGACCTCCTGGAAGTCCTCGTGTTGCACCCTCCCATTTTATTTCATATAATGTTTTTTTAGTTGCGTTTTCTCCACGTGGTGTAACTCATTCGTTATTTGCGTTTTGTGAAATAAATAATTTGGAACGATATTTGGTCGAATTTGCATTTAAATTCGAGGCGCAAGTGCGATAAGGGCAGCCTTTATATGAATAGATTGCGCAAGAGTTGACGGGTGCGATCATACCAGCACTAATGCACCGGATCCCATCAGAACTCCGCAGTTAAGCGTGCTTGGGCGAGAGTAGTACTAGGATGGGTGACCTCTGGGAAGTCCTCGTGTTGCACCCCTCCCATTTTATTTCATATAATGTTTTTTTAGTTCGTTTTCTCCACGTGGTGTAACTCATTCGTTATTTGCGTTTTGTGAAATAAATAATTTGGAACGATATTTGGTCGAATTTGCATTTAAATTCGAGGCGCAAGTGCGATAAGTGGCAGCCTTTATTGAATAGATTCGCAAGAGTTGACGGGTGCGATCATACCAGCACTAATGCACCGGATCCCATCAGAACTCCGCAGTTAAGCGTGCTTGGGCGAGAGTAGTACTAGGATGGGTGACCTCCTGGGAAGTCCTCGTGTTGCACCCCTCCCATTTTATTTCATATAATGTTTTTTTAGTTGCGTTTTCTCCACGTGGTGTAACTCATTCGTTATTTGCGTTTTGTGAAATAAATAATTTGGAACGATATTTGGTCGAATTTGCATTTAAATTCGAGGCGCAAGTGCGATAAGGGCAGCCTTTATATGAATAGATTGCGCAAGAGTTGACGGGTGCGATCATACCAGCACTAATGCACCGGATCCCATCAGAACTCCAGTTAAGCGTGCTTGGGCGAGAGTAGTACTAGGATGGGTGACCTCTGGGAAGTCCTCGTGTTGCACCCCTCCCATTTTGTTTCATATAATGTTTTTTTTAGTTGCGTTTTCTCACGTGGTGTAACTCATTCGTTATTTGCGTTTTGTGAAATAAATAATTTGGAACGATATTTGGTCGAATTTGCATTTAAATTCGAGGCGCAAGTGCGATAAGGGCAGCCTTTATATGAATAGATTGCGCAGAGTTGACGGGTGCGATCATACCAGCACTAATGCACCGGATCCCATCAGAACTCCGAAGTTAAGCGTGCTTGGGCAGAGTAGTACTAGGATGGGTGACCTCTGGGAAGTCCTTGTATTGCACCCCTCCCATTTTGTTTCATATAATGTTTTTTTAGTTCGTTTTCTCCGCGTGGTGAACTCATTCGTTATTTGCATTTTGTGAAATAAATAATTTGGAACGATATTTGGTCGAATTTGCATTTAAATTCGAGGCGCAAGTGCGATAAGTGGCAGCCTTTATATGAATAGATTGCGCAAGAGTTGACGGGTGCGATCATACCAGCACTAATGCACCGGATCCATCAGAACTCCGAGTTAAGCGTGCTTGGGCGAGAGTAGTACTAGGATGGGTGACCTCTGGGAAGTCCTTGTATGCACCCCTCCCATTTTTTTCATATAATGTTTTTTTTAGTTGCGTTTTCTCCGCGTGGTGTAACTCATTCGTTATTTGCATTTTGTGAAATAAATAATTTGGAACGATATTTGGTCGAATTTGCATTTAAATTCGAGGCGCAAGTGCGATAAGTGGCAGCCTTTATTGAATAGATTCGCAAGAGTTGACGGGTGCGATCATACCAGCACTAATGCACCGGATCCCATCAGAACTCCGCAGTTAAGCGTGCTTGGGCAAGAGTAGTACTAGGATGGGTGACCTCCTGGGAAGTCCTTGTGTTGCACCCTCTCATTTTTTTCATATAATGTTTTTTTAGTTCGTTTTCTCAGCGTGGTGCAACTCATTCGTTATTTGCATTTTGTGAAATAAATAATTTGGAACGATATTTGGTCGAATTTGCATTTAAATTCGAGGCGCAAGTGCGATAAGTGGCAGCCTTTATATGAATAGATTGCGCAAGAGTTGACGGGTGCGATCATACCAGCACTAATGCACCGGATCCCATCAGAACTCCGAAGTTAAGCGTGCTTGGGCGAGAGTAGTACTAGGATGGGTGACCTCCTGGGAAGTCCTGTGTTGCACCCCTCCCATTTTATTCATATAATGTTTTTTTTAGTTGCGTTTTCTCCACGTGGTGTAACTCATTCGTTATTTGCTTTTGTGAAATAAATAATTTGGAACGATATTTGGTCGAATTTGTATTTAAATTCGAGGCGCAAGTGCGATAAGTGGCAGCCTTTATATGAATAGATTGCGCAAGAGTTGACGGGTGCGATCATACCAGCACTAATGCACCGGATCCCATCAGAACTCCGAAGTTAAGCGTGCTTGGGCGAGAGTAGTACTAGGATGGGTGACCTCCTGGGAAGTCCTTGTATTGCACCCCTCCCATTTTTTTTCATATAATGTTTTTTTAGTTCGTTTTCTCCGCGTGGTGTAACTCATTCGTTATTTGCGTTTTGTGAAATAAATAATTTGGAACGATATTTGGTCGAATTTGCTTTAAATTCGAGGCGCAAGTCCGATAAGTGGCGCCTTTATATGAATGATTGCGCAAGAGTTGACGGGTGCGATCATACCAGCACTAATGCACCGGATCCCATCAGAACTCCGCAGTTAAGCGTGCTTGGGCAAGAGTAGTACTAGGATGGGTGACCTCCTGGGAAGTCCTGTGTTGCACCCTCCCATTTTGTTTCATATAATGTTTTTTTAGTTCGTTTTCTCCGCGTGGTGCAACTCATTCGTTATTTGCATTTTGTGAAATAAATAATTTGGAACGATATTTGGTCGAATTTGCATTTAAATTCGAGGCGCAAGTGCGATAAGTGGCAGCCTTTATATGAATAGATTGCGCAAGAGTTGACGGGTGCGATCATACCAGACTAATGCACCGGATCCATCGGAACTCCGAAGTTAAGCGTGCTTGGGCGAGAGTAGTACTAGGATGGGTGACCTCTGGGAAGTCCTTGTATTGCACCCCTCCCATTTTTTTCATATAATGTTTTTTTAGTTGCGTTTTCTCCGCGTGGTGTAACTCATTCGTTATTTGCATTTTGTGAAATAAATAATTTGGAACGATATTTGGTCGAATTTGTATTAAATTCGAGGCGCAAGTGCGATAAGGGCAGCCTTTATATGAATAATTGCGCAAGAGTTGACGGGTGCGATCATACCAGTACTAATGCACCGGATCCCATCAGAACTCCGCAGTTAAGCGTGCTGGCAAGAGTAGTACTAGGATGGGTGACCTCCTGGGATTCCTCTGTTGCACCCTCCCATTTTGTTTCATATAATGTTTTTTTAGTTCGTTTTCTCCACGTGGTGCAACTCATTCGTTATTTGCATTTTGTGAAATAAATAATTTGGAACGATATTTGGTCGAATTTGCATTTAAATTCGAGGCGCAAGTCCGATAAGGGGCAGCCTTTATATGAATAGATTGGCAAGAGTTGACGGGTGCGATCATACCAGCACTAATGCACCGGATCCCATCAGAACTCCGCAGTTAAGCGTGCTTGGGCGAGAGTAGTACTAGGATGGGTGCCTCCTGGGAAGTCCTCGTGTTGCACCCCTCCCATTTTATTTCATATAATGTTTTTTTTAGTTGCGTTTTCTCCACGTGGTGTAACTCATTCGTTATTTGCGTTTTGTAAATAAATAATTTGGAACGATATTTGGTCGAATTTGATTTAAATTCGAGGCGCAAGTGCGATAAGTGGCAGCCTTTATATGAATAGATTGCGCAAGAGTTGACGGGTGCGATCATACCAGCACTAATGCACCGGATCCCATCAGAACTCCGAAGTTAAGCGTGCTTGGGCGAGAGTAGTACTAGGATGGGTGACCTCCTGGGAAGTCCTGTATTGCACCCTCCCATTTTGTTTCATATAATGTTTTTTTAGTTGCGTTTTCTCCGCGTGGTGTAACTCATTCGTTATTTGCGTTTTGTGAAATAAATAATTTGGAACGATATTTGGTCGAATTTGCTTTAAATTCGAGGCGCAAGTCCGATAAGGGCAGCCTTTATATGAATGATTGCGCAAGAGTTGACGGGTGCGATCATACCAGCACTAATGCACCGGATCCCATCAGAACTCCGCAGTTAAGCGTGCTTGGGCAAGAGTAGTACTAGGATGGGTGACCTCCTGGGAGTCCTTGTGTTGCACCCTCCATTTTGTTTCATATAATGTTTTTTTAGTTCAGTTTTCTCCGCGTGGTGCAACTCATTCGTTATTTGCATTTTGTGAAATAAATAATTTGGAACGATATTTGGTCGAATTTGCATTTAAATTCGAGGCGCAAGTGCGATAAGTGGCAGCCTTTATATGAATAGATTGCGCAAGAGTTGACGGGTGCGATCATACCAGCACTAATGCACCGGATCCCATCAGAACTCCAGTTAAGCGTGCTTGGGCGAGAGTAGTACTAGGATGGGTGACCTCTGGGAAGTCCTCGTGTTGCACCCCTCCCATTTTGTTTCATATAATGTTTTTTTAGTTGCGTTTTCTCCACGTGGTGTAACTCATTCGTTATTTGCGTTTTGTGAAATAAATAATTTGGAACGATATTTGGTCGAATTTGCATTTAAATTCGAGGCGCAAGTGCGATAAGTGGCAGCCTTTATATGAATAGATTGCGCAAGAGTTGACGGGTGCGATCATACCAGCACTAATGCACCGGATCCATCGAACTCCGAAGTTAAGCGTGCTTGGGCGAGATAGTACTAGGATGGGTGACCTCTGGGAAGTCCTTGTATTGCACCCCTCCATTTTGTTTCATATAATGTTTTTTTAGTTGCGTTTTCTCCGCGTGGTGTAACTCATTCGTTATTTGCGTTTTGTGAAATAAATAATTTGGAACGATATTTGGTCGAATTTGCATTTAAATTCGAGGCGCAAGTGCGATAAGGGCAGCCTTTATATGAATAGATTGCGCAGAGTTGACGGGTGCGATCATACCAGCACTAATGACCGGATCCATCAGAACTCCGAAGTTAAGCGTGCTTGGGCAAGAGTAGTACTAGGATGGGTGACCTCCTGGGAAGTCCTTGTATTGCACCCCTCCCATTTTGTTTCATATAATGTTTTTTTAGTTCGTTTTCTCCGCGTGGTGCAACTCATTCGTTATTTGCATTTTGTGAAATAAATAATTTGGAACGATATTTGGTCGAATTTGCATTTAAATTCGAGGCGCAAGTGCGATAAGTGGCAGCCTTTATATGAATAGATTGCGCAAGAGTTGACGGGTGCGATCATACCAGACTAATGCACGGATCCCATCGAACTCCGAAGTTAAGCGTGCTTGGGCGAGAGTAGTACTAGGATGGTGACCTCTGGGAAGTCCTTGTATTGCACCCCTCCCATTTTGTTTCATATAATGTTTTTTTAGTTGCGTTTTCTCCGCGTGGTGTAACTCATTCGTTATTTGCATTTTGTGAAATAAATAATTTGGAACGATATTTGGTCGAATTTGTATTAAATTCGAGGCGCAAGTGCGATAAGGGCAGCCTTTATATGAATAATTGCGCAAGAGTTGACGGGTGCGATCATACCAGTACTAATGCACCGGATCCCATCAGAACTCCGCGTTAAGCGTGCTTGGCAGAGTAGTACTAGGATGGGTGACCTCCGGGATTCCTCGTGTTGCACCACTCCCATTTTGTTTCATATAATGTTTTTTTAGTTCGTTTTCTCCACTTGGGCAACTCATTCGTTATTTGCATTTTGTGAAATAATAATTTGGAACGATATTTGGTCGAATTGCATTTAAATTCGAGGCGGAAGTCCGATAAGGGCAGCCTTTATATGAATAGATTGCGCAAGAGTTGACGGGTGCGATCATACCAGCACCAATGCACCGGATCCCATCAGAACTCCGCAGTTAAGCGTGCTTGGCGGAGTAGTACTAGGATGGGTGCCTCCTGGGAAGTCCTCGTGTTGACCCCTCCCATTTTATTTCATATAATGTTTTTTTAGTTGGTTTTCTCCACGTGGTGTAACTCATTCGTTATTTGCGTTTTGTAAATAAATAATTTGGACGATATTTGGTCGAATTTGTATTTAAATTCGAGGCGCAAGTGCGATAAGTGGCAGCCTTTATATGAATAGATTGCGCAAGAGTTGACGGGTGCGATCATACCAGCACTAATGCACCGGATCCCATCAGAACTCCAGTTAAGCGTGCTTGGGCGAGAGTAGTACTAGGTGGGTGACCTCCTGGGAAGTCCTTGTTGCACCCCTCCCATTTGTTTTCATATAATGTTTTTTTAGTTGCGTTTTCTCCGCGTGGTGTAACTCATTCGTTATTTGCGTTTTGTGAAATAAATAATTTGGAACGATATTTGGTCGAATTTGCTTTAAATTCGAGGCGCAAGTCGATAAGGGGCACCTTTATATGAATGATTGCAAGAGTTGACGGGTGCGATCATACCAGCACTAATGCACCGGATCCCATCAGAACTCCGCAGTTAAGCGTGCTTGGGCAGAGTAGTACTAGGATGGGTGACCTCCTGGGAGTCCTGTGTTGCACCCTCCCATTTTGTTTCATATAATGTTTTTTTAGTTCGTTTTCTCCGCGTGGTGCAACTCATTCGTTATTTGCATTTTGTGAAATAAATAATTTGGAACGATATTTGGTCGAATTTGCATTTAAATTCGAGGCGCAAGTGCGATAAGGGCAGCCTTTATATGAATAGATTGCGCAAGAGTTGACGGGTGCGATCATACCAGCACTAATGCACCGGATCCATCAGAACTCCGAGTTAAGCGTGCTTGGGCGAGAGTAGTACTAGGATGGGTGACCTCTTGGGAAGTCCTTGTATTGCACCCTCCATTTTGTTTCATATAATGTTTTTTTAGTTGCGTTTTCTCCACGTGGTGTAACTATTCGTTATTTGCGTTTTGTGAAATAAATAATTTGGAACGATATTTGGTCGAATTTCATTTAAATTGAGGCGCAAGTGCGATAAGGGCAGCCTTTATATGAATAGATTGCGCAAGAGTTGACGGGTGCGATCATACCAGCACTAATGCACGGATCCCATCAGAACTCCGAAGTTAAGCGTGCTTGGGCGAGAGTAGTACTAGGATGGGTGACCTCTGGGAAGTCCTTGTATGCACCCTCCATTTTTTTTCATATAATGTTTTTTTAGTTGCGTTTTCTCCACGTGGTGTACTATTCGTTATTTGCGTTTTGTGAAATAAATAATTTGGAACGATATTTGGTCGAATTTCATTTAAATTCGAGGCGCAAGTGCGATAAGGGCAGCCTTTATATGAATAGATTGCGCAAGAGTTGACGGGTGCGATCATACCAGCACTAATCACCGGATCCATAGAACTCGCAGTTAAGCGTGCTTGGCGAGAGTAGTACTAGGATGGGTGACCTCCTGGGAAGTCCTCGTGATGCACCCCTCCCATTTTATTACATATAATGTTTTTTTAGTTCGTTTTCTCCACGTGGTGAACTCATTCGTTATTTGCATTTTGTGAAATAAATAATTTGGAACGATATTTGGCGAATTGCATTTAAATTCGAGGCGCAAGTCCGATAAGGGGCAGCCTTTATATGAATAGATTGCGCAAGAGTTGACGGGTGCGATCATACCAGCACCAATGCACCGGATCCCATCAGAACTCCGCAGTTAAGCGTGCTTGGGCGAGAGTAGTACTAGATGGGTGACTCCTGGGAAGTCCTCGTGTTGCACCCCTCCCATTTTATTTCATATAATGTTTTTTTAGTTGCGTTTTCTCCACGTGGTGTAACTCATTCGTTATTTGCGTTTTGTGAAATAAATAATTTGGAACGATATTTGGTCGAATTTCATTTAAATTCGAGGCGCAAGTGCGATAAGGGCAGCCTTTATATGAATAGATTGCGCAAGAGTTGACGGGTGCGATCATACCAGCACTAATGCACCGGATCCCATCAGAACTCGCAGTTAAGCGTGCTTGGGCGAGAGTAGTACTAGGATGGGTGACCTCCTGGGAAGTCCTCGTGTTGCACCCCTCCATTTTATTTCATATAATGTTTTTTTTAGTTCGTTTTCTCCACGTGGTGTAGCTCATTCGTTATTTGCATTTTGTGAAATAAATAATTTGGAACGATATTTGGTCGAATTTGCATTTAAATTCGAGGCGCAAGTGCGATAAGTGGCAGCCTTTATTGAATAGATTCGCAAGAGTTGATGGGTGCGATCATACCAGCACTAATGCACCGGATCCATCAGAACTCCGCAGTTAAGCGTGCTTGGGCGAGAGTAGTACTAGGACGGGTGACCTCCTGGGAAGTCCTCGTGTTGCACCCCTCCCATTTTATTTCATATAATGTTTTTTAGTTGCGTTTTCTCACGTGGTGTAACTCATTCTTATTTGCTTTTGTGAAATAAATAATTTGGAACGATATTTGGTCGAATTTGCATTAAATTCGAGGCGCAAGTCGATAAGGGCAGCCTTTATATGAATAGATTGCGCAAGAGTTGACGGGTCGATCATACCAGCACTAATGCACCGGATCCATCAGAACTCCGCAGTTAAGCGTGCTTGGGCGAGAGTAGTACTAGGATGGGTGACCTCCTGGGAAGTCCTCGTGTTGCACCCCTCCCATTTTATTTCATATAATGTTTTTTAGTTGCGTTTTCTCCACGTGGTGTAACTCATTCTTATTTGCGTTTTGTGAAATAAATAATTTGGAACGATATTTGGTCGAATTTGCATTTAAATTCGAGGCGCAAGTGCGATAAGGGGCAGCCTTTATATGAATAGATTGCGCAAGAGTTGACGGGTGCGATCATACCAGCACTAATGCACCGGATCCCATCAGAACTCCGAGTTAAGCGTGCTTGGGCGAGAGTAGTACTAGGATGGGTGACCTCCTGGGAAGTCCTCGTGTTGCACCCCTCCCATTTTATTTCATATAATGTTCTTTTAGTTACGTTTTCTCCACGTGGTGTAACTCATTCCTTATTTGCGTTTTGTGAAATAAATAATTTGGAACGATATTGGTCGAATTTGCATTTAAATTCGAGGCGCAAGTGCGATAAGGGGCAGCCTTTATATGAATAGATTGCGCAAGAGTTGACGGGTGCGATCATACCAGCACTAATGCACCGGATCCCATCAGAACTCCAGTTAAGCGTGCTTGGGCGAGAGTAGTACTAGGATGGGTGACCTCTTGGGAAGTCCTCGTGTTGCACCCCTCCCATTTTGTTTCCTATAATGTTTTTTTAGTTGCGTTTTCTCTACGTGGTGTAACTCATTCGTTATTTGCGTTTTGTGAAATAAATAATTTGGAACGATATTTGGTCGAATTTGCATTTAAATTCGAGGCGCAAGTGCGATAAGTGGCAGCCTTTATATGAATAGATTGCGCTAGAGTTACGGGTGCGATCATACCAGCCTAATGCACCGGATCCATCAAAACTCCGAAGTTAAGCGTGCTTGGGCGAGAGTAGTACTAGGATGGGTGACCTCTTGGGAAGTCCTTGTATTGCACCCCTCCCATTTTGTTTTCATATAATGTTTTTTTAGTTCGTTTTCTCCGCGTGGTGTAACTCATTCGTTATTTGCATTTTGTGAAATAAATAATTTGGAACGATATTTGGTCGAATTTGTATTAAAATTCGAGGCGCAAGTGCGATAAGAGGCAGCCTTTATATGAATACATTGCGCAAGAGTTGACGGGTGCGATCATACCAGTACTAATGCACCGGATCCCATCAGAACTCCGCAGTTAAGCGTGCTAGCGCAAGAGTAGTACTAGGATGGGTGACCTCCTGGGATTTCCTCGTGTTGCACCACTCCCATTTTGTTTCATATAATGTTTTTTTCAGTTTCGTTTTCTCCACGTGGGTAACTCATTCGTTATTTGCATTTGTGAAATAAATAATTTGGAACGATATTTGGCGAACTTGCATTTAAATTCGAGGCGGAAGTCCGATAAGGGCAGCCTTTATATGAATAGATTGCACAAGAGTTGACGGGTGCGATCATACCAGCACCAATGCACCGGATCCATCAGAACTCCGCAGTTAAGCGTGCTTGGGCGAGAGTAGTACTAGGATGGGTCGCCTCCTGGGAAGTCCTCGTGTTGCACCCCTCCCATTTTATTTCGTATGATGTTTTTTTAGTTGCGTTTTCTCCACGTGGTGTAACTCATTCGTTATTTGCGTTTGTGAATAAATAATTTGGAACGATATTTGGTCGAATTTGTATTTAAATTCGAGGCGCAAGTGCGATAAGTGGCAGCCTTTATATGATTAGATTGCGCAGAGTTGACGGGTGCGATCATACCAGCACTAATGCACCGGATCCACAGAACTCCGAAGTTAAGCGTGCTTGGGCGAGAGTAGTAAAGATGGGTGACTCTGGAGTCCTTGTGCCACTCCCTTTTTCATATAATGTTTTTTTTAGAC
>NW_024403293.1:0-17623 GCF_007990345.1 Gossypium hirsutum | reverse complement strand
CTAAGTGTGCGGGCAATAAGTGTTCACGGTTGTGAGATTGGCACTAAGTGTGCGGGCTTGAAATGCATGGCACTAAGTGTGCGAGTTTAAAATACATGGCACTAAGTGTGCGTGGTTGATTATTAAGCACTATGTGTGCGAACCCACTATATATATATTTTCTATCAATTATTTATATTAAGGGTGCGACCTTACCAAGTCAATTTCGGACAGCGGAAAGGGGTAAGTCCTTGAGTAATAGAGCTTAAATTATGATTTGATTAGATCATGTTTTAAGCAAATCAAAATCATGCTCTTTGTGTGTGGCTATTGAGCCGAAATTGCAAGAATGATAAGTGTCTTGTGTTTGAGTTTTGCTAATGAAAATGAAATACGAATGTGTCATGATTTATTGTTAAATGTGCATGGTTATTCGAATGATGTCCGGGCTAAGTCCCGAAGGCTTTGTGCTAAGTGACCATATCCGGACTAAGATCCGAAGGCATTTGTGCGAGATACTAATTTCGGGCTAAGCCCGAAGGCATTGGTGCGAGTTACTAAATCCGGGCTAAGTCCCGAAGAGCATTCATGCTAGTGATGTATCCGGGCTAAGTCCCGAAGAGCATTCATGCTAGTGATGTATCCGGGCTAAGTTCCGAAGAGCATTCGTGCTGGTGTTATGTCCGGGCTAGGTCCCGAAGAGCAATCATGCTGGTGACGTGTATTCGGGCCTTCGTGCCTAGTAGGCTTCGTGCCGGTAATTTGAGCAAAGTTTAAGTATTCATTACTATACGAATTCAAATTTAAATGAGATGATATGTTTAAAAGTGTTCATACATGATGTTTATAGACTTGGTTAAGTCATTTCAATGTGTAATAACGAATGAATAAGAGCACTATGTGTGTGCGAATTCCTTTAACCGAGCACTATGAGTGCGAGATCGGTCAGTGGGCACTAAGTGTGTGAAGTGGAATTCATGTAAGACCTCATTTGGGACGAAGGCATTGATTTGAGATAGTGTGTAAGACCATGTCTGGGACATGGCATCGGCTCGATATGTGAGAATATGTAAGACCATATCTAGGATATGGCATTGTAAGAGCTATATGTGCTATTGCTGAATGGACACTATTTTGTTAATCTTGTTCAAGAAATTATTTTGATTAAGTTTCGACATTCGAAAGTTTGAAAGAATTTTTGATGAATGTTGATAATTTTGGATATACGAGTTATGCGCTAGAATAAATCTCATGCCAGTGTATTATATTAGGCTTTATGCCTATTCGACTGTATACGGGTAACGTTAACTATGATTGAATGTGCTAAATGAACTAAATGTTCAGGTACGTGGAAGTTGACTTTTCTTTTGGAAATGAGTTTAGTTGAATATTGAGATGTGATAAAGTTATAAAGGATATTTATTGGGATGTTTGAGTATTGTGTACTTCCGGTTAGGTTACAGCTTATTCATGAATGAAAATGTGGGTTACAAATATGTGGGTTGATGATGTGAATTATACATGTTAATATGTGCATACTTGTAGAAATGTTTATGTATTTGTTTTAAGATAAGAAAATGATTTTATGGATCGATGCGAAATCAGTAATGAATTACAATTGCTATCGATGAGCTAATGTTTATATGGATATAATTCAATAAGAGGACGTTATCCTAAACTATGCATCGGTAGAAATTTTCAAGGACGAAAATCCCTAAAGGGGGGAAGAGTTGTAACACCCCTAAAGTGACCCTAGTCGGAAAGTGGTTTCGGGACCACTAAACCGAGTTATAAAGATAATTAACCGTCATAATTGATGCTCATTATATGTACATATGCATGTGTGAAAATTTCATGTTTGAATTTTGTTAATAGTAAGTGAATTTTATCAAATAGGACTTATGTGAGAAAATTTAGAAATGTGCTAGGCAAATGTAAAGTGGCCTAATAATGCATGTTGTGAAATGATGGGTTTGCATGTCAAATTACCCAAAATTAAAGCATAGTGGCCGGCCATGATATGGGTGGAAACATGTTGGGAACATGTTGGCTTAGTGTGTTATGTTAGAAAGAATAAATAAAGGGTTAGTAATTAAGTAATGAAAAGGGAGGGGTGATGAAAACAAAGTTGTCTCATCCATCCCCCCCTCCATTTTGCCGTAACTAGACAAAGAAAAGAAAAAAGAAAGAAAGGGTGTTCATCCTTTAACACCTTGGCCGAAAATTTGAAGGAGGAAGGAAGAAGAAAGGTTGAAGAGATTCGGCCATGCATGTAACTAGACTAAGGTAAGTTTGATGATGTTCCATAAGATGCATGCATGTTTTAGTTGTTAGTTTGAGTTCTACCTAGCCCATGGTCTAAATCTTGCTATGTGATGGAGATGATATTCGGCCATGGGTGTTGTCTTTCTTGGTTGGTGTTTTGATGTTGTGGTGATGAGGCATGAAGATGATTGAGCTTGAGTGTTTAATAAAAAGGTTTGGATGTGAGAGTGTGTGAGGAGTAGAAATGTGGGGTCTTAGCAACTTCATGAAGGTTCGGCCATGGTGCTTCAATATTGCACTTGTGTTTAACCCTAGGATTAATTAGTTATATGGTTAGTATGGGTATGGGTGACCGAATATGAGAGCATGAATAGATGGAGAGTTTGGTGAATCGATATGTGGTAAATGTTAAGTGTTAAATGAGATAGAAATGATAGATTAATGTTGCACATTCGGCTATAGTTAGGCATGTTGATGATCTTATCTTGACTTAGATAATTAGGCATAAAAGGGTGGTAATGAGGTTGAGGTTGTTGAATGGTTAGTTGGGTAACAAATGAAGCATTCGGCCATCACTTGGGAGCTTATGTGATGTTGAGTTTAAAATTAGCAAAGGTGATTACCGAATGTCCAAGTATGCATATGCATGTGTGATTAGATTATTGATAGTATGGTAATTGCATGAGGTTATTAGCCGAATAGCTAAGAACATAAAGTAGCAAGGTGAAAATTTTACCATGTCGTTTCGTATGTCATAAAATCATTAAAATGTGGATACAAATATATGTAGCAAAGCGGTTAAATGAGTTAATTTATTTGTTTAAGCTCAAGACTCTAAAGGAGAGGCGTCCAACAAGGGAAAGGAAAAAGTGATCGAATAGCCGCCGAAATTGTTCGACCACATCCGAGGTAAGTTTTAAGTGATTAAACGTTGAGTAAATTCAATTATAATAGGACATGATGAGTTGATTTAATAAGATATGATGTGGCCATGATATGTTCTAAGCCCAAATGGTAAGTTCTTAAGTGTTTGAGCTTGGGAATTTAAGGGTAATTTGAAATAGTCTGCTTCGGACAGCAGCAGTATTGTGACTTTAGAAAATCACCATAAATTTATGGATTTGAATTAGAGGCTGAATGAGACATGAAATTAAAGCTTAATAAGTCTAGTTTCTTATAAAAGAAACCGTGTAAGCAAAGGAATTTCCGATAATGAGATACTTAAAGTTGTGTGAGACAGCACAGAATGACACTGTAATCCTCTGTTCTGTATTTAGAAAATCATTATAAATTGTACAAAAATGGTTATAAGATAAAATTTATATTCTTAGACTCCTTAATGAGTCTAGTTTCAAATGAAATCAAATACAACACATTTATAATTCTGTAAAATGAGAAATTTGATTCGTAGTGAAGAGTGGTCAGATTAGTCAAACAGTGAAACAGGGGAAACTTTAAGAAAAATCTGGTATTGATTGGCCAAACCTAAAATTCTGGAAATTTTATGGATGGAAGATATACGAGTCTATATTCAGGAAAAATTAACGGAAAGTGATTTGGAGTTTTGTAGCTCCAGTTATAAATAATTTAGTGACTATTGCTCAGGAAAAACAGCTTGTGCTGAATTTGAGATTATGTTGTGAACCTTGATAAACTTGTTTTAGTTGCTCATAAGCTATTGATTATACCCATACTTGAATTCTAAATCGTGGTATTGTAAGTTTATGAGTATTCGAATATGAAATGATAGTAAGGCCTAATGGCCGATGTGATGAACGTGAAAGTGTATATATGTGATAAGGCCTAATGGCCGATGTGATGAATGTGAAAGTGTATATATATGTGATAAGGCCTAATGGCCGATGTGATGAATGTGAAAGTGTATATACGTGATAAGGCCTAATGGCCGATGTGATGAATGTGAAAGTGTATATATATGTGATAAGGCCTAATGGCCGATGTGATGAATGTGAAAGTGTATATATATGTGATAGGGCCTAATGGCCGATGTGATGAATGTGAAAGTGTATATATGTGATAAGGCCTAATGGCCGATGTGATGAATGTGAAAGTCTATATATGTGATAAGGCCTAATGGCCGATGTGATGAATGTGAAAGTGTATATATGTGATAAGGCCTAATGGCCGATGTGATGAATGTGTAAGTGTATATACGTGATAAGGCCTAATGGCCGATGTGATGAATGTGAAAGTGTATATACGTGTGATAGGGCCTAATGGCTGATGTGATGAATGTGAAAGTGTATATATATGTGATAGGGCCTAATGGCCGATGTGATGAATGTGAAAGTATATATATGTGACAGGGCCGAGTGGCCAACGTGATGGATGTGAAAGTGTATAAATGTGATAAGTCCCGAAGGGCATTTGTGTCAGTACTATATCCGGGTTAAAACCCCGCAGGCTTTATGCGAGAATATTATCACTGATTAATGTCCGTAAGCTTCGTGCTCGTACTATATCCGAGCTCTAAAGACCCGATGACTACGTGTGGGGATTTTGTCCGGGTAAGACCCGATAACTTCGTGTGGAGATTATGTCCGGGTAAGACTTCGTAATAAGAATTGCTTATAAATATATTCAATGCGAAAGGTTAAACAGGTATGTACTCCAAGTTTATATGTGAGCTTGATTTGCACTAAATCATAAGGTAGTTATGTGATGCATACGAGAGCAATCTATGAGATGTGCGTATTCGGTAAAGGGATGGTATGCCCGAAGGAAGAGTGAAATAAAAATACGAACAACTATGTTATAATTTGATTGTTATCTGTTGGCACTGCTTAAAACTTACTAAGCATTGTAATGCTTACTCCGTTTACTCTGTTTCCTCTGTTTTATAGATCTCATTGCGAAGCTACAGGCTCGGGGATCGTCAGCAACTAGTCACACTATCACTATCCACTGTTTGGTACTGCTATGTTTTGGATTATCTTATGGCATGTATAAAATAGACTAGTGGCGGAGGAATATTTTGGTTAATGTATATAGCCATGCGAAAATGGCTTATATATGTTTGAGCATAATGTTATAATCATTTGGTATGGAATGGTTAATCACTATCATAATTTGTGCTATTTATGCTAAAAGGGCTAGTTGAATCATGGAAACTATGAAGTAGGTAAAGTCTACCTTAAAGGCAGATGCTGGAAGCAGCAGTGATGTAGATTTGAAAAATCACTAAAAATAGTAGGATTGGAATTAAATAATGAATAAGTTATGTAAACGAACCTTAATGAATCTATTTTCATAGGAAGGTAACGAAACGATCATATGGACAGTATGTTAAGAGATATTAAGTTTCTCGTGAGACAGGGCCAGAACGGGTTCTGGACTCCCTATTCCGAATTTGGAAATTCATTACAAATTAACCAGAGATAATTAGGAGTCATGCCATATATGTATAGATTCCTCTCTGAGTCTAGTTTCTATAGAAACAAACGGCATCAGTATTGAAGCTCTGTGCAGGGAGATATCCAAGTCGTAATGCGCAAAGGTCAGTGTAGTCGATCCTTGTAACATGGGAGACTTTGACTAATAAACTGTATTAATTGGCCTGACCAAAAATTCTAGAAAAAAATACTTAGATGGGCATATGAGTCTAGTTTCAGGGAAAAATCACGAAACTGATTTTCAAGTTGTGAAACTCAAGATATGATTTTTAAGGTGACAGTGACGCAGTTAGCCGACTTCCTAGAAAATTTTTAAAATGGACTGCAATAGTAAGCGAACTTAGTCTGTGAACCCCTCGTGTCCGACTCCGGCAACGGTCTCGGGTACGGGGTGTTACAAGTTGACTCAGACAAAGTTAGAGCCATACGAGAATTGCCTACACCACGTACTCAGAAGGAAGTTCGGGGTTTTCTTGGAAGAATCAATTATATTGCTCGATTTATTTCGCAATTAACCGAGAAATGTGATCCTATATTTCGCCTCATTAGAAAACACAACCAAGG
The DNA here is from genome assembly GCF_007990345.1 of Gossypium hirsutum. NCBI lineage: Eukaryota > Viridiplantae > Streptophyta > Magnoliopsida > Malvales > Malvaceae > Gossypium > Gossypium hirsutum. The sequence continues at coordinate 11,402 of NW_024403293.1, read as the reverse complement.
TACTTGGGATGAGGAATGCCAGAATGCTTTTGATAAGGTTAAGCAATACTTGTTAAATGCTCTAGTGTTATCTCCGCCTAGTCCAGATAGACCATTAATTTTGTACTTATCAGTGTTTAGTAATTCTATGGGATGTGTGCTTGGCCAACATGACGAGTCGGGAAGAAAAGATAAGGCAATATACTACCTCAGCAAAAAATTCACAGAGTGTGAGATGAGATATTCGCCAATTGAGAATTTGTGTTGTGCTTTAATCTGGACGACTCGAAGGTTGAGGCAATATATGTTATATCATACGACTTGGCTAATTTCAGAACTTGATCCATTAAAGTACATGATGGAGTCAACAGCACTAAATGGAAGAATGGCAAGGTGGCAAATATTGCTTTCAGAATTTGACATAGTCTATGTGAGTCAAAAGGCTATAAAAGGATGCGCGATAGCAGAATTTCTAGCGAGCAGAGCTCTAGAAGATTATGAGCCATTAAGCTTTGATTTCCCTAATGAGGAGTTGATGTATATGGCAACTATTGAAGAACGTCCATGGGGATTTGGCAAATGGAATTGGGGCAGCCTTGGTATCCCCAAATGGTGATCATTATCCATTCACATTGGATTTTGACTGTACGAACAATATGGCTGAGTATGAAGCATGTATCATGGGGATTCAAGCGGCCAGAGAGTGAAAAATTAGAACTTTGAAAGTATATGGAGATTCTGCATTGGTAATATACCAGCTTAGGGGTGAATGGGAGACAAGGGACCCCAAATTGATTAATTATCGAAAGGTAGTTTTGGAGTTACTTGAAGAGTTTGATAACATCACTTTCAGTTATCTCCCACGGGACGAAAATCAGATGGCGGACGCTTTGGAAGCATTGGCTTCCATGATTAAAGAAAATAAACAAAAGGATATGAAACCAATTCAGATGAGCATTTTTGAGGTTCCAGCTCATTGTTGTAGCATCGAAGAAGAGGAAAAGGATGACCATCCTTGGTATCAAGATATATTACGGTATGTGAAAAATCATGAATATCCTGAAAGGGCAACCGAAAATGACAAAAGAACTTTAAGGAGGTTAGCCTGCGAATATGTGCTAGATGGGATATCCTTTATAAAAGAAGGAAAGATCAGGTGCTTTTGAGATGCGTTGACGCTGTAGAAGCTAGACAAATCCTGGAAAAAGTACATGAAGGAGTTTGCGGTACACACGCTAATGGCTTTACGATGGCAAGACAAATCATGAGGTTTGGATACTATTGGTCTACTATGGAAGGAGATTGTATCAGTTATGCTAAGAAATGTCATAAATGCCAGATATATGGAGACAAGATCCATGTACCACCTTCACCCTTACATGTTATGACTTCTCCATGGCCCTTTTCCATGTGGGGCATGGATGTCATTGGGCCAATATCGCCAAAAGCTTCGAATGGGCATCGTTTCATTTTCGTGGTCATTCATTATTTCACAAAATGGGTAGAGGCAGCTTCATATGCTAGTGTTACCAAGTCGGCAGTAAGTCGTTTCTTGAAAAAGGAGATCATTTGTCGGTATGGAATGCCTGAGAGGATCACATCAGACAATGCATTGAACTTAAACAAAAACATCATTGCAGAAGTCTGTAGCCAATTCAAGATTAAACATCATAATTCATCCCCATATCGCCCAAAGATGAATGGGGCAGTGGAAGCTGCTAACAAAAACATCAAGAGTATAGTGGGAAAAATGACTGAAACCTACAGAGATTGGCATGAGAAATTACCATTTGCACTCTTAGCCTACCGAACATCCATCAAAACCTCTACTGGGGCAACTCCTTTCTCGTTGGTTTATGGGATGGATGCAATCTTACCCATTGAATTTGAAATACCTTCTCTTCAAATTTTGTCGGAGATAAAGCTAGATGAAGCAGAATGGATTCAATCATGGTATGACCAATTGAACTTGATCGAAGAAAAGAGGCTAAAAGTTATTCGCCATGGTCAGATGTATCAGAAGCGGATGATGCGAGCCTATGACAAGAAAGTTCGTCCAAGAGACTTTCACGAAGGGGACCTAGTGTTGAAAAAGATCCTTCCCATACAGAAAGACTTTAGAGGAAAATGGATGCCGAATTGAGAAGGGTCGTATGTTGTAAAGAAGGCTTTCTCTAGAGGTGCTCTGATTTTAATAGAAATGGATGGGAAAAGTTTACCCAATCCAGTGAATTCAGACTCAGTCAAGAAGTACTTTGTCTAAAGAGAAGCAAAACAAAGTGAAAACCCACAAAGGGCGCTTTGAGATTTCTAAAAAAAATAGAGAGGCCAGGGTGAAAACCAGCAAAGGGCGCCTTGAGACCCAAGGGGTTTTGAGTTGAAAACCCGAAAAGGCTGCTCAAATATTTGAAAAACATGCAGTGACTTTGCTATACCAGATTTGACAAGAAATGGAGTGTGTTACATACCGGGGCATCAACAAAGTACTTTGGATCTTCTTAAACACATGTTAAACTCAAAATAGTCTTTATGGAATTTGTGTACAGAAGCTCAAGCTGTGATATGTTGGACATCGAATTTTTGTTCTGATTACTATCTTTAGATTCTTTTTCTTCTCAAAGATATGTTTTCAGATTAATTTCTTTTTGTACTCTGATGATTTATCTAACCATTCTCAAGATTAAATCATTTGTCTTCCATTACTCATAAAGAGTGTTCTATTGAAATAATAATTGACAAACTAATATTTTTACAAATGAAGTTTTGCATATTACTCGGGAAATCTCTAGAGAATACAAGAAACTAAAACAGAACAATTGTTTAAAGAATTCTCATGAGTAAATGTCAGAGGTACTCAAGGAGATTTCTTTTTCAGTCCAAAGGATGATTGGACAATTCAAACGATTCAATTGTGGGAGAGGATCGCCTTCAGTAGGTTGTAATGTTAAAAAAATGGTATAATAGGACCAATTTGATTTAAAACGCATAAGCGGAGTGTGATTGATACTTGGAGTAAATAAAAGTGAAACTTTGATGGATGAACGAGTAAAGACGTCCAAAATAGGAATCACTTTCATAACATTTTGCATAACTAGGAGCATTTGATTCATTTCGAGCATGGCATCTTAATCATCAGGCATGAGTACATATGCATTCTACAAGTTATGTCCTTTAAGGGACAATGTAGATCACCGATAGCCGATTTGGCGTCTTTGTATTGTTAGAGACCAGATCAAAGATAACAGATTTGGCGTCTCTGTATTGTCAGAGAGCAGATCACAGACATCAGATTTGGTTTCTCTGTATTGATAGAAAGCAGATCAAAGATTTGGTGTCTCTGTATTATCAGAGAGCAGATCGAAGATAGCTGATTTGGCGTCTCTGTATTGTCAGAGAACAGATCGAAGATAGCGGATTTGGCGTCTCTGTATTGTCAGAGAGTAGATCGAAGATAGCTGATTTGGCGTCTCTGTATTGTCAGAGAGCAGATCGAAAATAGTAGATTTGGCATCTCTGTATTGTCAGAGAGCAGATCGAAGATATCAGATTTGGCGTCTTTGTATTGTCAGAGAGTAGATCGACGATATCAGATTTGGCTTCTCTGTATTTATAGAGAGCAGATCGAAGATGATAGATTTGGCGTCTCTGTATTGTCAGAGAGTAGATCGAAATAGTAGATTTGGCGTCTCTGTATTGTCAGAGAGTAGATCGAAAATGGTGATTTGGCGTCTCTGTATTGTCAGAGAGCAGACTGAAAATAACAGATTTGGTGATCCTGATTTTGCAAGAAGCAGGTTTAAGATAGCCATTTGAGATTCCTGAAGCTATCAGAATACCTTTGAGGAAGATGAAGATTAAGATCTCGAGACTTGGATAGGCCTGGCAAATTTGGTCCTTTAGTAATCTTTGCTCTATTCCTGTTACACAGTCACAAGCAAAAGGGGCAGCTGTAATAACCCAAATTTACCCGGGCCCGTAAATAAATATAAAAACAAAATTATTAAAATAAAGTCCATTACAGTCCATTAACAAAACCAAAACCCTTAGCCTAAATACCTAAAACCAACAGCCAATGATGACCCAAAACCCAATCAGCCTACACTACCCAGTACCCGGTTACACCCAAGCCCAAGTACCCAAGTGCTGCCCAAATACACAGGGCCCAAGTGGCCCAATTCATTAACAAGAGACAGAAAGGCCTAGGGTTTCAGAAACCCTAGTGCCGCAAGCACCCCAACAGATGCGTCCGTTCGTCTCCCAGTGACCCACCATCAGTGCCATGATTCCAGGCTCCATGTCACGCCATGATCGACAGTTGAATCAACGCCGGTGTGCCATCATCAGTGCTCGTTATTACCGAACCCACACAATATCTTCAAAATGGAAAAAAATCGCAGCAGAAAAGAGAAGCAAATATGGAAAGAAATCAAAGATTCTTCCCAAATTGTAATGATTTACAAAAGGGTTATAAAAGCCCTTCTTTTTTAATCTGTAAAGGACGACGAAAAAGAAATAAAAAAGAGCACAAGAGAATATACAGATTTCTTCACTTGTCAGAAAAAAAGATGATTTTTTTTCTTTCTTAGATAGCAAGTTTCATACCTGCAAATACTATAAAAAATATAAATAAAAGAGATTATCCTTTGCTGTAAAAAGGCCAAACGCTTCATATCTGACCGCCGTACTCGCGAAGTCATCGCGGCGCGTGAGCACATGGAACCCAATGACGGGCTCGACAGAGCTCCGAGGTCCTCTCGGCCCCTTTCAGAGAATCCTTCTGTTTTTTTCAAATCAGTTCTAAATGATTCTTTTGGCTGAAACTTGGCTTTTATAGCCTCATATAAACGGCGTCGTTTGCTTAAAACAATAAGCTTAAAACGGCGTCGTTCTAAAGCTAGGATCTGCGCATTGACCCGAGATCCGGGTAGGATCCGCGCGTTATTTGGAAATGGGCAAATGCCCAATTGGTCATTACATATTTTTAATATTGTCATTTATTTTATTTTATTATAATTTGCCCTGACTTTTATTCCTGTTTTAATTTTGTCCTAGCTAATATAATAAGGTGTATTTTGAAACGGTGTCATTTTGGGATAGGGTCAATTGCCCAGTGAGTCCTCGAATTTAACGCGCGTTTCAATTGGATCCAAAAATTCATTTATTTAAAATTAACCCTAGAGTTTTATTTTTATTTCATGTTAATCCTTTTGTTTTTTTTCTCTCTTTATAATTTATTTATTTTAAATGTAATATACAATATTTATTTACTATAAATATTATTATATATGAAAATTATACACATACTATTTTCACTTTCATTGTGTTTATTGGTTATATTATTTATATATTTATATACTTTAATTTATACATCTCATTATATATCATTTTATTATACAATATTGTTCATTATATTATATATTATATTATAATATTATTTATTATAATTTTAAAAATTGTAAATTATATTAAACATTGTATCTTATATATCATTATTAAAATTTAGTATGTAATACTCTAAAATTTACAATAAAGTTTTATTCCTATTATGTAATGTTATTTATAAAATAATATTAAATATAAATCATATAGTATATAATTTTCTCCTTTATAATTTATCAATGGTTTTAAATATTTTTAAACTCCTCATTTAATTTAATTACATTTAGTTTTATCATTTTTGACTTATTTTTATATGTTTATAATTCGTTTATTCATTTTTGCGTCCTTTTGGGTTATTAGTATCGTTTTAATATGCTCTCAAAAATTAATTGATATTTTTATGTCATTTACTGTTTATATATATTGCATGAAAATTGATTATTTACGTCGTTAATTAAGTTATATTTGCACGAAATATATTGTATATATATATTATGCAATTCATATTGCTATTCATTATGCTCTACGTTGTATTTTACATGTAACGATAATGCATGTACATTTATGTTATCTATGATATATATGCATAAGATGAAACATATATTTATATGCATAAGATGATAACGTATTGTGTAATTTATGCCATTATTCAACATTTTTTAATATTATATTTGCATGGAATGTAAAGTAGGTATTATGTAGTTAATTATTAATATTGATCCTTGTATATGTTAAATGCATCATCACTTTAAAGAACTTTTATATTTCATTCGATCCAAAAGATTTTGAAATAAGGCAATGTTTTTGGTGGTTAGGAATTCGGAAGTAGTGCCCTAACATGTTGGGTTGCGATTTCCCGTTTGTCTAAATGCCTAAAATATCCTTCTAAGTAAGTTTTGAAAATCACAAGATGATTTAGTTACGAAAGTTAAGAATATCGTGTCCATTCATGCTGGATGGATGTTATATTCTTTTGAAGCAAAGGAATCTTGATTCTTTTAACACAAATTATTACGGTTTTAAAAGGGATCTTATTTCTAAGTTCTTCAAATTTTGACATTAAGGCAAAACTATTCAATTGGTACCAATTTTGGCGTTGCGAGGGGTTAACCCTTCCTCGTACGTAACCGACTCCCGAGCCGTTTTCTCATATTCGTAGACCAAAATGTTTTATAAGGTGATCCAATCACACTTTAAAAGGTTGGTGGCGACTCCCATTTTCAAAATACCCTTCATCTTTTAAAAAGAGGTTTCGATAGTTGTGATTAAGTAAGTTTGATTATGAGATTTAAATCAAATTATGTTAATTTACTTCAAGTAATTGTATGTTAATGTGAGTTTATAATGCTTATTATTGCATGGGAACTTACTAGCTTATATTTGCTCCTCTTTCTTTTCCCTTTTCTTATAGTGTCACCAAGCCAGCTCGGGATCAGAGGTTGTCGAGATCCAGTCACACTATCAACTTATTATTTTGGGTACCAAAGAATTTAACATTTTGAGTTATGGCTGTATAGGGACTTGGTATTTTGTTATGTGTCATAATTGATTTTGGCCTAATGTGTTGCTTATATTGGTTGATAATTCATTTTGTAATTGGCCATTAAAATTGGCTAATATTGGTTTAAGTATATATGCATATGATGTTTCATGGATGTGGAATTTGCATGGTTTAAGTTGGTTAGTATGTGATGTTTGTATGTGGTAAATGGTAGCATGTGAATGATGTGTGATGTCTTGTTTTTGGTTGAACTGTTGAATGTATTTCTTGGATTGGTCATGTTTTGTGTAGGTGGCATGGAAGGGTGACAAAATGGCTGGTAAATAGCCTTGTTCTTGTCCACACGGGTAGACACAAAGGGGTGTGTCTAAGCCGTGTGTGACATGCGGCTTGCCCCATGGGTGTATTTCCGGTCGTGTGTCCCCTGCACCTTAGTTGTTGCAAAATAGAATGCTTAGAATTGAACACATAGGCAGCGACACGGGTGTGTGTCTCAGCCTGTGGATGACACGGCCTCAGGCATAGGCGTGTGCTCTGGGCGTGTGAAGTCTGCACCTATTTTATGAAAATTTATAAAAACTAAATCGACCACACGGCCTAGCACACGGGCGTGTGACTTGTCCATATGTTTTCAATTTGTTCTTGGGGTGACAAACAGAGAGTTACACGGTTAGGGGACACGGGCGTGTGTGACCACACGCCTGCCTACACGGACATGTCCCAAGCCACACGGGCATATCCCAAGCCACATGGGCATGTGGCCCTTAAACAAAAAAAAATTCTAAGTGTTGTAAATTTCTAGAGTTTGGATTTAGTCCGAATTACTTCTATGTATGTTTTGGGCCTCGTAAGCTCGTTTTAGGGATAGTGTGAATGTATGTGAAAAGTTTTAAATTGGATGAAAAATTTATGTCTCGATTTTGTATGATGCTTGTGTATAAGTTCAGTAATGCCTTATACCCTATTCCGGTGTTGGATACGGGTAAGGGTGTTACATTTAGTTGTATGAGCTACGGTTTAGTCGATTCTCAAACTAACGTAGCATGTGTAATAGTCTAACTATACATGCCATAAATGAACTGTATAGTGTGATGACTCCTGACAAGTTTGAATTGTGTTTCATATAGTAAATAGATCTCAATCGAGCTGAGGTTGATGACATTGAAAGTAATGCACCGACTCCCACTCAAAGGGCAGCACCGTCTGATAGTAGGCCCCTAACGATTAGTTAGGAGAAGGGGGTAGGGAAACCTTTCTCCACATGATGAACGAGTGGTATACAGAGTTTGTTTGAACAATTCGAATGCCCAACCTCCTCCACCCCCACCTATTCCTCAACTAGTTCCCGTAGCTCCACAAGGTATGGAATTTGTAAGAATGAATAAGCCCCCAGTTAATAAGATCTGAAAGCATGGGGCTAAGGATTTCAGAGCTAATGTGGAAGATGATCCCGAGAGAGTCGAGTTTTGGCTTGAAAACTCCATCAAAGTATTGATGAGCTAACTGCACACCAGATGAGTGTTTAAGTGTGCCATCTCACTCTGAGAGATTATACATATCAATGGTGGAATACACTGGTACCTGTGGTACCGAAAGAGAGGTTACATAGGAATTCTTCAAGAGATCCGAAAGAAATATATTAGTCAGCGGTTCATCGATAAAAAACGTAAGGAATTTCTTGAGTAAACCAGGGTTGTATTCAATGATCGAATATGAGCGAGAATTTTTCAAGCTTAGTAAATACGCTCGAGATGTGTTTCCACTGAGGCTATTATGTCAAGAGGTTAAGGATGGATTGAATTAGGATATTCGTCTGTTAGTTGGGATCTTAGAACTGAAAGAATTTTTGTATGGTCGAGCGAGCCTGTAAGGCCGAAGTGTTAAATAAGGAGAAGATGAAAACTAATTGTAAAGCTAAAGATTCGAGGAAAAGACCGATGATTAAGTCATTTCCATCTCATCGAAGAATTTAAAGAAATGTATTCTCATTTGAATGTATCACTGGGTATTCCCATAGAGACCACGGGAAGCAATACTCGAGTTTTAAATCTCAAGCCACTTCAATGAAGGTGTAGTAAGTAAGGCCTAATAGACCTGAATGTCAGCATTGTGGAAGAAAACACCGGGATGTAGGGTAATGACGGCTTTTTCAAGTGTGAACATCCGATCAGGGTCAATCGAAACATGTTCGAGACCAAAAATCTAAAGTAAAATATTATTATATATTAGATCATGATATGAATGCATTTGTAAAATTATGAAGAATTTTTGCCTAAGGGGTCAATTGAAGTTAGGGACTAAATTGAATAAGTGAAAAACTTGGTTCTAGAAGCTTTAAGCATGAAATGCTATGGATTATTAATTAGAGGTCCTTAAATAGTAATTTAACCAAGTTCTAAATTTTGGGACAAAAAAGGCATGCATAGGAAAATTTGAAAGAAATGCATTAAAGGCATTTAGTCATTTGGTAAATAAGAATAAAAAGGGAAATCAAGCAAATTTGCTCAACTTGTCCATGCCATAGCCGAAATTTCCATCTCACATAGCTAGGGTTCTTCAACTTCAAGCTCAAAGTAAGTGCATCCTAGCCCCATTTTTAATGTTCTTTACATTTTTAAGTGTCACACTGATTAGCTATTTCTACCATTATTGGAGCTAGGGTCATTCAAAACTTACCCATGTGTGACATGCATGTATTAATGTTTATTGAGGAATATGAAAGTTTGATGTTGTTTAAAATCTTTATTAGTGAATTTTTTTATGCAAATGCATGTAAAGGACCTATTTGTAAAATTGTAAAAATGGGTAGTAATATGTGAAATGAAGAAAATTGGGCTGCTAGGAGTAGGAATATGAATCGGCAGCTCGGGTAATGAAGAAAAGCAGCATTCATTTTACGAGCTAAGGACAATTGTAAATAAGTAAATTAGGGGTAAAAGGTAATTTTACCAAAGTATGTGTATGGTCGATCGAACAATGTATATATTAAATAATACATTGGCACTATAGATCAAGAAAACGTGACGGGTCTTGATTCGGGGGGAAAAACAAGTTTACGAAGAATAGGCTTTTTCATCATGTACCAAGGTAAGTTCATATACAATAATGTGTATTATATTTTTATGTTGAGTATACATGAATTCGTACAGGCCAAAATTGACCCTAGTCGGGAAGTGTTCGGGACCGTTAAACCGAGTCACCGAAATGTGAATGTGATATTTTTGTTAATATGTAAATAAGTGGAAATTCAGCACGATTTGCGATGCAGTGAATAAGTCAATAACTTATGGAGAAATTTAAAATGAAGTCAAGCGTAAGGACATTATGATTGTGGGGGGAATGCATGTCAAATCCCCTCCAAAAAGTGTGGCCCAGCTAGGTGAAACATGGACAGGCTAGTAGTTAATAAAATAAATAAAAATGGGAAAAAAGAAATGGAAAAGGAAAGGATGGTAATGTTTCTTCCCCCCATTGCCGTGAAGTAAGAGAAAAACAAAAAAAGGCCATCTTTCCATTCCCCTGCCGATGTTAAGGAAAGAAAGAAAAACAGTTTTTTTGGTTTCTGCCGGATTGAAGAAAGAATTGGGCAAAAACATTGGTACTTGAACTGAGAAGGGGGGGATGGATGAAGAAAACTAAGTGTTCATCTTTGTTTCTCTAAGCCGAATGTGAAGGAGGAATAGGGGCAAGAACTTTCGGCCATTTGAAGCTTAATAAGGTAGTAATATGTGTTAAAGTTGTGAAATTTTAGCTGTTTTAGGTTAATATCATGGTTTACTAGACCATGTAAAATTTTTAACTTTGATGGATGGATGGAGCAATCGGCTATGGCTATTAAAGAAGGAAATTTGATTACTTCTTTAAGTTTTGATGAAGAATGTGTTGAGGAAAGAAATTGACTGCTAAAAATATAAAATCTAAATGCTCATATATGAAACCCAAATAAAAATGCTTGATGTCTTGAACAAATATGTTTCGATGGGTGAGTAATGTCATGTATAGGTTTCGGCTAGGATTTTCATGTTTAATATTTTTATGTTGGTGGTTAAATTGAAAATGGAGTTAGTTGTCTATAACACTTGCTTAATGATGAAAGGATCAGAGCTAGGGCTTGAGAGGCATTCGCTTGGAGTAAAAATAATAGAAATGGTGTTTAGTCAATGCAAGTGTCATATTGTAGAATGTATTGAGTGTTGCATCGCTACATAGACATGTCTGTGTTCGCCACATAATGACACTAAGTGAGTGTATGTTCGGCCAAAGTACTGTTGTGGCTTATCTTGACTTAGAAGGTTCGGTAAGGAAAATTAGCTAATGTGAATGCGATTCGTGATTCGTACATATGTGAATCTATGTCTATGTGTATTGGACTAGTACTTGAGGTCTCTTTTGATGTTCGACCGTGAATTGATGAATCATTTGAATGTGATTAAAATCATATGACCATTTCATATCGCCATAGCTACAAACTGAGACTTTAATAGTCAATTGGTTGATTTAGTCACGAGTTAAGGAGGTGATCGAGCAAAGGCAAGAAAAGGTC